>NW_017671709.1:60359-112039 GCF_001879085.1 Nicotiana attenuata | reverse complement strand
ACCACCAGCCAGACCCGTGCCGAGGAGTCCCATTAGTTGAGGAGCGAGGCGAGCGCCGCAGCTGTGCCTACTCCGGTGGATTTCATGACTGCGCCGGGATTTCAGGAGGTCATGGGCCGTATGCTTCGGTTCATGGACACTATGACTCAGGCTGGTTTATTTCCAGCAGATCCAGCTACCTCACAGGCAGGAGGGGGAGCATAGACCCCTACCGCACAAGCTCCAGGTCATACAGCCGCAGTTTATCATACTCGGGTGCACTACCTATGGAGGGGGTTTAGCCAGTTGCTGCAGCGGTACCCAGCCCAGGCCAGCTGTGGACGGAGATCCGCAGAAGTTGTTAGACAGATGGACCAGGTTGCACCCTCCAGTCTTCGGGGGCGAGCGTCATGAGGATGCCCAGGATTTCATTGACAGGTGCAGGGATAGACTGCACAACATGAGGATATTGGAGTCGCATGGAGTCGACTTCACTACTTTTCAGCTGGAGGGCAGGGCCCGTAGATGGTGGCAGTCTTATTTACTTAGCAGGCCAGCAGGCGCTCCTCCCCTCATTTGGGGTCAGTTCACTCAGTTGTTCCTTGATCGGTACATTCCACCCTCTGAGAGGGAAGAGCTGCGTTATCAGTTTGAGTATCTGGAGCAGGGTCATATGTCAGTGACCGACTATGAGGCGTGGTTCTCTGAGTTGTCTCGCCGTGCACTCATGATACTCCCCACAGAGGCAGAGAGAGTACGGAGGTTTGTTGCTGGGTTACATCGCACTATTCGATCGGGTATGGCTCGTGAGGTAGAGATGGGCACTGGATATCAGCTAGTACTTGAGATTGCCCGCAGGATTGAGGGTTACCGTTTGAGGGGTAGAGAGCAGATGCAGCAGGATAAGAGGGCCAGATTCTCAGGAGAGTTTAGAGACGCCCCAGCCAGGGGCAGAGGTCACTTTGGGAGGGGTCAGCCCATTAGGCCCCCAGTTCCAGCACCACCACTGGCTCGGTGTGCTCCAGCGCGCTCCTATTTCAGCGCCATGCCGGAGAGTTCTTATCGCCCGCCAGCTATTCAGGGTTCATCCAGTGGGTATTCAGGTCCTCCGGAGTCTTCCGGTTCTTATTTCAGTGCTATACCGGAGGGTTCTTACCGCCTGCCGTCTATTCAGGCTTCTTCTAGTGGGCCTTCTGGTATTCAGGGTCAGCTATCCGGATAGCAGGCCGCCGCACCACATTGTTTTGAGTGCGGGGACGCACGCCACATGAGGAGATACTGCCCCAGGCTTAGGGGCAAGGCAGTACAGCAGGGGCAGCAGCCCATGACTCAGCACCAGCGGCCCAGCCGCCTAGAGGTGGAGAGCAGACTGGTAGAGGCCGTTCCAGGGGTAGAGGCCAGACGGGGAGAGGTCAGCCAGCTACTACTCAGTCAGTTGGGGGCCAGACAGCCGGTGCTCCAGCTAGATTCTACGCTCTTCCAGCCAGGCCAGATGCATTGGCCTCGGATGTCGTCATCATAGGTACTATTTTCGTCAGCGGTAGAGATGCATCGGTGTTATTTGATCCAGGGTCTATTTATTCATATGTATTATCTCTGTTTGCTCGTTTCCTGGCTATTTCTCCGGAGCCTTTGGGTGTTCCTATTCATGTGTCCACTCATGTGGGTGATTTTGTGGTTGTGAACCGGATTTGCCGGTCTTGTGTGGTTACTTTCTGTGGTCTTGAGACTAGAGCAGATCTTCTGTTGCTCGATATGATCGATTTTGAGGTTATCCTGGGCATGGATTGGTTATCTCCACATCACGCCGTTCTAGATTGCCATGCCAAGACTGTTTCTCTAGCGATGCTAGGGTTGCCGAGATTGGAGTGGAAGGGTTCCACAGTTGATACGCCTAGCAGGGTCATTTCCTTCCTGAAGGCTCAGCGCATGGTTGAGAAGGGGTGTTTGGCCTACTTAGCTTATGTTCAAGACACCATCACAGATTCCCCGACGATTGATTCAGTGCCAGTAGTCCGAGAGTTCGCCGATGTTTTTCCTTTCCGATTCTTCCAGGCATGCCACCAGATCGTGATATTGATTTCCTGTATTGATTTGGCTCCAGGCACTCAGCCTATATCTATCCCGCCGTACCGTATGGCTCCTAAGGAGCTGAAGGAGCAGTTAGAGGAGTTGTTAGCTAAAGGGTTTGTTAGGCCCAGTGTATCGCCTTGGGGTGCACCGGTGCTATTTGTAAAGAAGAAGGATGGGACTATGCGGATGTGCATTGATTACCGCCAGTTGAACAAAGTCACCATCAAAAACAAGTATCCATTACCCCGTATTGACGATTTGTTTGACCAGCTGCAGGGTGCTAGGGTGTTCTCTAAGATCGACCTGAGGTCAGGGTATCATCAGTTGAAGATTCGGGATTCAGATGTTCCGAAGACCGCATTCAGGACTAGATATGGCCACTATGAGTTTCTGGTGATGTCCTTTGGCTTGACTAATGCTCCAGTGGCATTTATGGATTTGATGAACAGGGTGTTCAGGCCTTATATTGATTCTTTTGTCATCGTCTTCATTGACGACATCCGGATATACTCACGTAGCCTGGGGGAGCACGAGCAGCATTTGAGAGTAGTGCTTCAGACCTTGCGAGGGCAGCAGCTTTATGCTAAGTTCTCCAAGTGTGAGTTTTGGCTGGAGTCAGTAGCATTCTTGGGGCATGTAGTGTCAGGGGAAGGTATTAAGGTGGATCCCAAGAAGATTGAGGCAGTTCAGAGTTGGCCACGTCCTACTTTAGTGACCGAGATCAGGAGTTTCTTGGGGTTAGCAGGTTATTACCGGCGATTTGTGCAGGGCTTTTCATCTATTGCATCACCTCTGACCAGATTGACCCAAAAGAATGCCACGTTCTGTTGGTCCGATGATTGTGAGGAGAGCTTCCAGAAGCTCAAGACGGCTTTGACTACGGCACCAGTTCTTGTATTGCCTTCCGGTTCGGAGATGTATACAGTGTATTGCGACGCTTCTCGCGTTGTCTTGGGATGTGTATTGATGCAGGAGGGGCGAGTTATTGCATATGCTTCACGTCAGCTAAAGGTTCATGAGAAGAATTACCATGTGCACGATCTAGAGTTGGCGGCGATTGTCCATGCTCTCAAGATATGGAGGCATTATTTGGATGGGGTGTCATGTGAGGTTTACACCGACCATCGCAGCTTGCAGCATTTGTTCAAGCAGAGAGATCTTAATTTGAGGCAGCGCAGGTGGCTTGAGTTACTAAAGGATTATGACATTACCATTCTTTATCATCCAGGTAAGGCGAATGTGGTCGTGGATGCCTTGAGCAGAATATGGGTAGCTTGGCGTTCATTCCTGCCGAGATGAGACCATTAGCTTTGGACATCCGGTCTTTAGCTAACAGACTTGTGAGGTTGGACATTTCGGAGCCCAGCCGAGTTCTAGCATGTGTGGTTGCTCAGTCTTCGTTATTGGGGCAGATTAAGGCCCGACAGTTCGATGATCCACATTTGGCGGTCCTCAGAGAGACGGTACTTCAGGGAGGTGCCAAGGAGATTTCTATTGGCGAGAATGGTGTGTTACGGCTGTAGATCCGTGAATGTGTTCCTAATGTTGATGGCTTGAGAGAGAGGATTCTAGCAGAGGCACTCAGTTCACTTCCCATTTCTGGAGAGCTGTTCAGAGTGAGTTGGGGACCCGCGTAGAGCTCATCACGACATTCCATCCTCAGACCGACGGGCAGTCGGAGCGGACTGTTCAGATTTTAGAGGATATGCTTAGAGCATGTGTGATCGACTTTGGAGGGCAGTGGGATCAGTTCTTGCCCTTGGCGGAGTTTGCATACAATAATAGCTATTAGTCCAGCATAGAGATGCCCGTATGAGGCATTGTATGGTCGGCATTGTCGTTCTCCTATTGGGTGGTTTGAGCCCGGTGAGGCTAAGTTACTTGGCACAGATTTGGTACAGGATGCCTTGGATAAGGTAAAGTTGATTCAGGAGAGGCTCCGCACAGCTCAGTCCAGGCAGAAGAGTTACGCGGATCAGAAGGCACGTGATGTATCATTCACGATTGGCGAGAAGGTTCTCTTGAAAGTCTCGCCAATGAAGGGCATTATGAGGTTTGGGAAGAAGGGCAAGCTAAGCCCAAGGTTTATTGGCCCCTTTGAGGTGTTGAGGCAAGTTGGAAAGGTTGCCTATGAGCTTGCTTTACCTCCCAGTTTATCAGGAGTTCATCCAGTCTTCCATGTATCGATGCTTCGGAAGTATCATGCCGACCATTCACATGTGTTGGATTTCAGTACGATTCAGTTAGATGAGAGCTTGGGCTACGAGGAGGAGCCAGTTGCCATTGTTGATAGACAGGATCGCCAGTTGAGGTCCAAGAGGATTTCTGCGGTAAGAGTCCAGTGGAGGGGCCAACCGGTCGAGGAGGCGACCTGGGAGTCCGAGGAGGACATGCGGAGCAGATATCCCCACTTATTCAGCAGTCCAGGTACTTTTCTATGTCCGTTCGAGGACGAACGTTTGTTTAAAAGGTGGAGAATGTAACGACACGACCGGTCGTTTTGCATTTTTGAACCCCGTTCCCTTAAATAAGACTTCCCGCACTTGCTTTAGCTAATTTATGACTTGCGGGGACGGGTGGTTCGGAAGTTAGAAGAGTTTTGAGCAAGAATAAGTCTAGTTGCTTCTTTAAGTTTCTTTAAAAAGGCCAAGTTTGACTTCGGTCAACATTTTGGGGAAACGGACCCGGAATCGTGATTTGACAATTTCTGAGGGTCCGTGGGAAAATATGGGACCTGGGCGTATGCCCGGAATCGAATTCCGAGGTCCCTAGCCCGAGTAATGAATTTTTATGTGAAATTGTTAAGTTAAAGTTTCAAAGGTTTAAATAAACTAAGAAATCATTGTTTTCCTAGGTATCGGGTTCGGATTTCGATTCCGAAACTTGGTACAAGTCCGAAATATCAGTTAAGACTTACCCGTAAAATTTGGTGTCAATCCGAGTAGTTTAAGGGCGTTTTGACCCGTTGGAGGAGAATTAAGAACTTGAAGTTCAATGATTTGATTCATTTGGTTTTGGGGTTGATTCCTCGATTTAGCGTTGTTTTGAGTGTTTCGAGGGTTCGAGTAGGTCCGCCTCGTGATTTCAGACTTGTCGGTATGTTCGGGCGGGGCACGGGAGCCCCGAGCGTCAAACGAGCGAGGCTCGAGTGAAGTTAGAATTTGGAAAATGACTGAAGCTTGCTGCTTCTGTCATAACCGCATCTGCGGTTCTTGGACCGCAGAAGCGGGACCGCAGATGCGGTCATTAGATCGCAGAAGCGGAGAAGGGGCAGGCCAGGGGAAACCGCAAAAGCGGCCCAGGGACCGCAGAAGCGGTTCCGCCTATGCGGCCCCCAGACCGCAGAAGCGGTCGAGCCCCAAATCCCAAAAGCCGCAGAAGCGGCCAAATTCCGCAGAAGCGGAAATACTTCCGCAGATGCGAAAATAACTGGGGGCAGAAGGGTTCATTTAATACGAACTCAAACTCATTTCTCTCATTTTTCACTCTACACTTAGGCGATTTGGGTTCTTCCAAGAGAGGGTTTCCACATAACTTGGTAAGGTAAGTAATTTCCCTTCATCCTTAGCTTAAGTACATGTATATTAGGTAGATTAAACACCAAAAATTTAGTAAAAATCAAGAATTTGAGCTAGACCTAGGGTTTTAATAAAACTAAGAATTTATCATAAAAATTTGCCATGTAATGAACTAGAAATCATATATTTGTGATCCTTAGGTGATAGAGAACAACTTCCTTCGAAAAATCCCGGAATCCGGGCACGTGGGCCCGGGGTCGGAATTTAGGGAACTTGTGTTAATGGTTAGAAAATTGCCTAAATAGTTAGAGTTCGACCTTGTAAGCCTTTATTTACTAGTTCTTACTTCGTTTGATTAGTTTGGGATTGTTCGGCTTCGAATTAAGGACTTGGGCTCGTTATTGGACATTGGAAGTGCACTTTGGAGCGAGGTGAGTCTCCTTTCTAACCTTGTAAGAGGGAATTGTCCCCGTAGGATTATAAATGAGTAATTGTTGTTAAATGCGGGGGCTACATACGTACTAGGTGACGAGAGTCCGTGCGTAGCTACTATAATGATAATTGTTCGGGTAGTTTAGGACCCACGTCATGTCTAATTGGGGAATATTTCTTGTTTTAAATTGCCAATATGATCGTTTATGATTTGCTAGAGACTTGAGGAAATGAAAAGTGAACTTATGAGTTTGTTGAGTCTTGGTAGGAATTCCCTTGTATGTAATTGAGCCTTATGTGCTTTCCTGATATTTTCTTGATGATTATGGACCGGGCCGATCGCCTCGGTGAGAATAGATGCATCTATGGTTCGTGTTGGTCGACCCTCGGCAATGCATAATTTATTTTCTGTTGGAGCGGGCCGTCGACCTCGGCATGATTGTGCATGATTTACATGCTTACATTTAGATATGACATGATCACTTGTTTAATATGAAAAAGGGAAAACTGGTAGTTTAATTATGTCAAGAACATGAATATGACTCTTCTCTTAAACTTGTGTTATTGGAAATTCTTCATGCTGTATATCTCACTTTATTATTATATTATCTTGACCTTAGTAAGTATCAAGTCGACCTCTCGTCTCTACTTCTTCGAGATTAGACGGGGTACTTACTGAGTACATGTGGTTTATGTACTCATACTACGCTTCTGTACTTAAATGTACAGGATTTGAGGCAGGTGGATCTGGACATCATCCTGGTGTGCATCAATGAGCACGCTTGGGGACTTCTACGGTGAGCTGCTTCTCTTTCATGCCGATCCGCAGCCGAAGAAGTCCTTTTTGTACTTTTTGTTTCTGTCTATTCTGATTCAGACAGTAGGATAGTGTATTATTCTTTTGTGTATATTCTACTAGTCGCCCGTAGCTTGTGACACCAGGTTCTGGCATACACAGTAGTAGACATTTATTTTTGGGGTTGTATCGCTATTTTAGCACTTTATGATTTTACTGGTCTTATCTTTAAATTCGAAAATCTAGTATAACTGTCTTTGGCTAAAGTAAAATGAGAACTTAATCACATTCCGCATCGGCTGGCCTGTCAACGGTGTTAGGCGCCATCATGACCTATTATGGAAAATGGGTCGTGACAGATCCTTCGAAGGAAGTTGTTCTCTATCACCTAAGGATCACAAATATATCCGGGATTTTTCGAAGGAAGTTGTTCTCTATCACCTAAGGATCACAAATATATAATTTCTAGTTCATTACATGGCAAATTTTTATGATAAATTCTTAGTTTTATTAAAACCCTAAGTCTAGCTCAAATTCTTGATTTTTACTAAATTTTTGGTGTTTAATCTACCTAATATACATGTATTTAAGCTAAGGATGAAGGAAAATTACTTACCTTACCAAGTTATGTGGAAACCCTCTCTTGGAAGAACCCAAATCGCCTAAGTGTAGAGTGAAAAATGAGAGAAATGAGTGTGAGTTCGTACTAAATAAACCCTTCTGCCCCCAGTTATTTTCGCATCTGCGGAAGTATTTCCGCTTCTGCGGAATCCGCTTCTGCGGAATTTGGCCGCTTCTGCGGCTTTTGGGATTTGGGGCTCGACCGCTTCTGCAGTCTGGGGGCCGCATAGGCGGAACCGCTTCTGCGGTCCCTGGGCCGCTTTTACGGTTTCCCCTGGCCTGCCCCTTCTCCGCTTCTGCGATCTAATAACCGCATCTGCGGTCCCGCTTCTGCGGTCCAAGAACCGCAGATGCGGTTATGACAGAAGCAGCAAGCTTCAGTCATTTTCCAAATTCTAACTTCACACGAGCCTCGCTCGTTTGGCGCTCGAGGCTCCCGTGCCCCGCCCAGGTCCCATATTTTCCCATGGACCCTCAAAAATTGTCAAATTACGATTCCGGGTCCGTTTCCCCAAAATGTTGACCGAAGTCAAACTTGGCCTTTTTAAAGAAACTTAAAGAAGCAACTAGACTTATTCTTGCTCAAAACTCTTCTAACTTCCGAACCACCCGTCCCCGCAAGTCATAAATTAGCTAAAGCAAGTGCGGGAAGTCTTATTTAAGGGAACGGGGTTCCAAAATACAGAACGACCGGTCGGATCGTTACATATATAGAGAAAGAGAAAGAGAGAGAGAGAGAGAGAATAATAGTCATCATAATCCGTTGAATCATACGCCAAAACCAAAATGAAAAATTAATACGAAAAGAAAAAATTAACCATATCAAACCTAAATCTAGACCTTGTTTGGGTGTATGAAACATGAAGATAGGAGCTTAAACTCCATTGACAACCATTAAAAAAATTTAAAACTTTGAATTCGAAAATTGAAGTTTGCAAAATTATTATTTGTTTGAATTGAGTATTTAATTAAAAATATCTTTTGGAGATTATATCTTAATTTTGAGAAAATTTGGTGAAGCCTCGAGTTGGTTTTGGTTCAGATTGAAGCTCGAATAAGAAGACATAAATAAACTATATATATTTTATATGTTGGGTATATAAGTAGCATACAAAATATATACAACTAATATACTTGTATACAAAGTTGTATATAAATGTAGACTTTTGATCGGATTATGTACAAAAAATAGTATATACAAGTTGTATATAAGCTATATATAAATTGTAGCTTTTGATCGAATTCTGTACAACTAAAAACCATATTCAACTTGTAAATAAATTTTATCTTTTTAGCAAACTTGTATATATTTTATAAAATACTTTAGTCACTTTCTGTAAATAAGAAACTCTATCTAAAATCGGGTAAATAAGTTATAGAATTTCGGTAAATATAAAAAGAATTCAATTCAATACATTTGGTGTCTTTTAGACTGTAAACCAAATTTAGGCTGATAATTTGACTCATAAAGTCACTGGTAAAATATAATATGTTTATAAATCAATAATTCTTATTATAAGTTAGATATTTTACCTATCATATTTTGACCCTCACAATTTTGATGTTCGACGTGGTTTTGCGCGAATAAGTGGTGCACGTGCCTGGTTATTCATGAGAGCTCTAGAGATTTGGCCAAAATCTCATAGGAATAAGCCCTGTGCCACTCTCATTTAGGTGAATTAGTTAAGTGTATACTGCTTTAGTTACACAATATGTAAAGAATATGCACTTATTGATGGTTATAACTCATCCTTTCAACTTGTAGCAGTCATGCACTCATTTTATAGCTTTTCAGTGTCAATACCTACTTGTTATTACCATTATGAACCTTCTTCGTGGGATCTCCAATCACATAGGCAGGAATACCATCTCTATTGACATCTTATTAGCGTAAATCCCATCTCTTTTTAAGTTTGAATAATCAAGTTTCTTCTTACTGGTTTACTTAGAGGATCGGCCACTTATGACTTCACATAGTCAATGGATTCCATCTCTTAGAAACTACTTAATTACATTATGTCATACAATAGCAATTACCGCTTGACAATGAATAGATACAAAAGGCAACAAATCCTTGGTTAAATGAATATTAGCTAAGAGATAGCCACTCAGCCTCTGAACCATCCAACTCCAGAGCAATAATCATTTGTTTGATTGATTTTTATGCTATTGCACCACCACCTATGGTGAATACATAATTGCTAGTGGATTTGTCTCATCTGAACTACATATCCAATTTGCATCACATTAACCTTCTAAAGTGGAAAAAAATTCAATATTCAGGATACGATAATTCATGGTGCCTCTCAAATATTTTATTATAGGAAAAAATTCACTGTTCAGGATACGGCAATTCATGTTACCCCTCCAATATTTTATTATTCTAACTTATTCAGATTAACGCTCCAAATTGATATTTCAATTATATCTACACAATCTACACACAATATATACTATATCAGGTCTTGTAAAATTATTAAATGCGTCAAATTTTTAATAATTTGAGCATATATAGACTAGACAACTGTGCCATCATTATTTCTTTTCAACAATACAAAATAATATAGCCTTGGTATGAATCGTCTTTGGTAGGGAGCTCTTTATCCCCCAAAAGTGGAACTTTCTGACGCAAATTCATATTAGTCGAACCCCAAAAGAAATACCAAATACCAAGTAGGAAAAAAAGAGTAGTGTCTTGAAATAGTAAGTCAATTGCAAATATAATCGAAAGGTATTTTTTTCTTCTCAAATTTTCTTTTGTCATAAAGAGAGAATGCATTTTCACGCGAATTAATGATGAACTTGATAAATCAATGTGGTTGAGTCACATACAAAATATGTTCTACTTCTTTCGCTCCAATTTATATAATTTAGTTTGATATGGTATGAAATTTTAAGATAATTTTGTTTTTACAATTCATGATTTTGATCATGTCATAATATCTATGTGGCTATTAGATTTTTCAAATTTGTGTCTTAAACACATCATAGATGTATAGATTTTTTGACTTAAAGTATCCTTATCTATGGAAGTAGGTTCATTATTTTTCTTTAAATATAACCCAGAGCATCTTTAGTCCCTTAACTTTGCTAAAGTGGAGCACATTTGATCTCACTAATAGAACCAAGTAAAAAATTAACGAAAGTGGCCCATGTGAGACTCACGTGACTTCATAAATACCAAATCTATCTGCAAAGGACCACTTCCATTTGCAGTCTTTCCCCCAACTCCATTTGCAAAGAAATCCTTCACCAAAAACCCCAGCCCCTCTGCAAAAGCTTTGATAGACTGGAACAAGAAGAGAACTCAAGTGAAGAAGCTTATTTCTTTATCTCCAGCAATGATTATTAGATGCTATGGTAGTGAAAACCCCAATTATGTTAAGATTTTAGCCAGAAATACTATTTGAGTTTTTATCAAACTGAAGAAAATGTGATTTTCTTACTGTATGTTGATTTCATTTCTTATTTTTTAGTATTTTTTTTTATGCAACACATGACAACTTTATTATATTATAATAAGGTTATTAAAAATTAAATTTTTTCTTTTTTTCGAGCAATACATGATATAATAGAAGTCTTTTAAATAAAACAATAGGAACAAAGACAAGCAATAAGAAATAAATAAGTTTGTCTCTAACATGGAAATCTTTAAAAGCCATCTTTTAATCGTTGGTGAGTTAGGTCCACCTACATTAACATGTCTTTTTCTTTTTGTAAGAGTACTATGTAAAATTTTAATCCATGTAGGCCATTAATTCTATTGCAATACCTTTTCAGGTTATCTTTCCACTAGAAAAAGGTCTAACATATGTTTAATTTTTTTTGACACACCCTACATATAAGGCTTCTTTCACGGCTCGATCAAAGCACAACACAAGAACAAGAACGGATATGCGTTCATAATATACATGTGTCTACCTCCGAGGCAAGTATAGCATAACATGTTCAAAATATGATACCAATAGTCTCAATATTTCTTTAGTAAGGTTTATTGTGCTCTCATAGACAATTAATGGAATATACATAGAATCAAGTAAAATATACAGCCAAATAAATCATAGAGTGAGCTAGAATCTACCTCGAACCTGAATACCCATGGTACATATATATACGTTCGTCACCTCATATATACTTCACCCCGCATATAGCAAACAATAACAATTACTAGCAAAAACAAATTTTCAACCAAAGCTAGGTAAGACACTTACCTCAAACAAGCCAAACGAATACTCTAAAAATGCCTTCTCGAGCGACTCGACCTCCGAATAGCTCGAATCTAGAAAAAAATAACGTAATAGCATAAAAAAATGCCATAGCAATAAAAGTCAAACGAAAAAGGTCGAATCTTTAATCAAATACTCAAAGTCAACCAAAAATTAAACCCGGGTACGCACCTTGAAATCCGACAAAACTCACAAATTCCAATAACTCATTCGAATACGAGTCCAACCATATAAGTTTCATCCAAATCCAACTCACAATTTATATCCAGATCTCAATTTTTAACTTTAGACAAAATACCCAATTTTCCCACTTAGATTCATCAATCAAGTGATAATGAATAATCAATAATAATCAAATCCGAGTTAAGAACACGTATTCCAATCTAAGTAGTGAAATTCGCTTTAAAAAAAGCATCAACCCGAGCTACCAATCTCAAAATATAATAAAAATGAGTTCCAAGTCCGAAAATAGAATCTTATATAGCTGCTCCAAGGGTACCCTTCGCAATTGAGGGATCAGCTTCGCGATCGCGAAGCACAAGGAGAAACACTGGCAAAAATACCCTACGCATTCGCAGCACTAACCTCGCGAACGCGATGACCCCATCTGCCAACCACTTCGCGAATGCATCCCTAGAATTGCGACCGAAAAGGAAAAACCACTCGCTGCCACCCTCAACCGCGAACACGACCCTGCTTCGCCAACGCGATTCGCAACCCACTGAACCTCCGCGAACGCGATGCCATAATCACGAATGCAAAGAGGAAAAACACCCAACTCCAACATTCACTACGCGATCTCTGTAACACCTTCGCAATCACGAAGAACATCTGAGGCATCAGAAACCAGCAACTCCAAACATTGCCAACATAGTCTCAAACCACCCTGAATCACACCCAAGGCCCCCGGAGCCTCGTCTAATCACACCAAACAATCCTAAAATATAATGTGGACCTACTCGAAGCCTCAAATCACACAAAATAACATCAAAATCACGAATTGAATATCAATTCAAGTCTAACAAACTATTTCAAATTTCTAAATTCTAAACTTACGCCGAACACATCTAAACAACTCAGAATGACCCCAAATTTTGCACACAAGTTTAAAATGACATAAGGAACCTACTCCAACTCTCGGAACATCAACATGAACCCTATAACATCAAAGTCAACTCTTGTTCATACCTATGAACTTTCCAAACCTTCAAAATTTATGGTAATTAGCGTTAAAATCATCTAGGAACACTGGAACTAAAATTAGGGCATACTCCCAAGTTTAAAGTCAC
Source organism: Nicotiana attenuata (assembly GCF_001879085.1). Lineage (NCBI taxonomy): Eukaryota > Viridiplantae > Streptophyta > Magnoliopsida > Solanales > Solanaceae > Nicotiana > Nicotiana attenuata. Next base: position 99,105 of record NW_017671709.1, on the reverse strand, counting down.
CATCTAAACCTTAAGAAACCATCAAAACTCTAATTCGAGGTCAAATACACAAAAGTCAAACCTTGGTTAACTCTTCAACTTAGAGCTTCCAAATATAGGATTGCCCTTTCGAATCACTCTTGAACTTCCCGAAAATCAAAACCAACCATGTACGCAAGTCGTAATTCATTATATGAAGCTATTCAATTGATTGAGTGAGTGGTGATGAGTTTTTACATATTTCTTACATTGTTAACAGTGTTGTGAAGGTTTGGAACAAGGTTTTATTTGATATGAGGTCTGTTATCGGTATCGAATTTTGTAAGAGCAGCTATTGTGTAAGAGTTATTACTATGAGTACATGACTTATGTGGTATATCGTATGTGTACATCCTGGAAATATAGTTATGGCTTGACGAAACTTGTTGAGACTTGTACATGGTGTATATGCGAGAGACAGATCTTATATGTGTCGCGCCCCCTTTTTCTCGCGAAATCGGGTTTATGACATTTGGGAGGACAACTTGTTCCCTTTTGCGGAATTGGGTTTGAATTGAAGAGTCGCCACCTAATGATTAAAGTGCATTAGGACACTAAGAAGGGTTTGATTTGAGTAACCAGAGATTGGGTAAGGGCTTGAAATTATCCCGAGGGAAAGGTGTTAAGCACCCCTCAAGATCCACTAGTGTGGTTCCCGGCCAGACTATTGTTGTGAACTTAAGCACAAATAACACATAGGCAAATAAAGACTTCAAGTAAGAGGGGATTTTCACATAATGGTTATAAATAAACATAGTTAGGAAGAACCAAAAGAAAGCTGATTTCTTCTTAAAGAAATGGTTTGAAATTGGAGAAGAAGAAAAGAAACAAAGAAACAAGGCAGGGGGGGTCCTAGGTATATAAATAATATGGATCACCCCATACAACATCCGGTAATCACTCCTCAGTAAGGGGCTACACGTGATGTTATCGCGTGGTCATCATATCCATATCTACCATTTCCCACCCCGTTAGGGTATTAGAGCGCGGAATGGTCTCATTTACTTATTGCATGCTATTACCCGCCCCAATCCTATGAGTCCCGGAGGCATTTAGGACTACTAATCCTAAAGGGAAGGGATATTAGGCTTGTTTATAGTTTCAAAGGCAAAACTCTAAGGCGACATACAAAAACATGTATAGCAAGTTGGGGAAGCACATAACAAGTAAAAGGCTCAGATATACCTCCTCTGACAGAGAAGCACGTAATTTAGCATGTCTTGTACATATTATTTAGGGTCTGACTAAAACTTAAAGGTTGAGGCAGACTGATTTGTTACATAGTTCAGATAAGAAGCCCGAATCAGGCCTGCCTGCTGGTTGTAGCTAATAAAATCCGATTCAGTTTATAAAGTTTACCCTATGGTTTGCCTAAGTGTTGGACGAGGGTCCTATAGGCATGATATCTACTGATTTCAGAAATAATGAAGTAAACTGAATATTCAGAGGGAATCAGCAAACAATGGAAAGAAATCAATCAGACCATATTCAGAGGGAAGTATGAACTAATCACAAATTCGAAAGCCGCTTTAGAGGGAAGTTCATCATTTATAAGGAGCATACGAACATGTTAAGCATGAAAGAAGATTGCCGTGTCATTGTAAAAATCAGTAGAAAAATCCAGTGTAGAGGAGTTTAGCAAAAAGTCAGAATCATATAAAAATAAGGATGTCCAAACTCAGTTCAGAGACTCGAAATTGGTCTGAAAGAGTTAGGGGTTTTGAAATAAAACCCTAGTTCAAGCAAATCACATGACCAAACTTGGAAGAACCCCCAAATTCTAGGGTTTCCACCATTAATCGAGTATAGAGATGAGAAGGCAAGTGATCAAAACAGGCTCAGAGGTCTGAGAGAAGAACTGAAACCTCTTGCATGTTTCTTTCAGCAGCAGCAACTCATGAGAAAACAATGATAGCAAGTAACACACAGAACATAGTAGAAGAATTCAAAGAAAATAGAGTAGAAGAAACTGATACGAAACATAATGGAAAAACTGATAAGAACAGTAGAAGAAGCATGCTAAGCAGTTTTTAGAAGACACTTAAACAGAGCTCAGCAGATGGAACTTGATAAGAACACTTTAATAACATAATAATGGAAAATACAGTAGAAGAAACACACGAGAATATAGTATAGGAAAATACAGTAGAAGAAATATACAAAAAGGCATACGAGAACACAATACAGTAGAAGAAGTATACATGAACACAGTAGACGAAAATACAAGAGCACAGTAGAAGAAAATACAAGAACACAGTAAAGGCAAATACACACAAAAGGTAAAAGAAAGTCAGAGAACATTTACATATTTTCAGAAAACCCTAGATCGGAAAAGAAATGGTTTTGAAAGTAAATTTTGAAAGAAAAGTCAGGAAAATCGTTTAAAAGCTTAGGGAACGCATAGATACACAACGGATCTAAAGGAATCAGAAAAACCTCGAAGGGTTAGGGTTTCAAAAGAACCCTAGTAGTGAGAAAGGCTTTGAAAAGTCACCGATCTAAGTCGGAGAAGTCCAAATCAGGCTCGAGCAACCATGGTACGCCGGAGTAAAACCGGAGATGGCTGTGGAACTCGAATCGAATGAAGCCTGGACCAAACCTCGTCGTGGTCAGGCCTTGAATCTTCAAAAATCAGGCACGTGGGAGTCATAGGAGGCCGGTGTAGGGCTTCCATAACCTTGGAAGCCATGGATTCCGGTGGCTTTCAGGGCGGAAGTGGTGGCTAGGGTTTGAGAAGCTTCGAGAAAGTTTGAGAGAATGGAGGGTTCAGAGGCGGCTGGTAGGTGGAAAATAAGAAGGGTTTGGGGTCATCTGGAATTAATTAAGGAAAGGGGAACGTGAGCCATTGATCTGTTGGGATTTAAAGGGGGCCGGGTGGGTCGTTTAAACGGGCTATGGGTCGGATAATGTTAGGAATTGGGCTGGGTTCAATTGGGTTCAATTGGGGTAGAATTTAGGCTACAATCGAAATGAAATCTGGCTAGATTTTAAATAGCCATTTTTCCCCATTTATTTTATAAGAATAGCAAATTAAATTCTGGAAATAAATTGAAAGTAATAAAAATGATTTATAACATATAAATATTAAATTAAAATACTGGAATAAATTTTGTAAGTATAAAATGCAATTAAATCTTAAAATAGGCTAATATTGCAATTATATGCAATTTAGCTTTAAAAATACTAAATAGATTTGTAAAAATATACAAAAGTTATGTTAGCTACATTTTAGTATAAATATAAAATTCCAATAAATAAATTACCAAAAAAATAATAATTTTGAAAATAATCATTGGGCTTTTATGGATGAAAAAGGGAAATAAATCAGTTTAAAACCTTAAAAATTATGGGAAAAATAATAAAATGCTTGGACGTACTTATACATGCATATATATATGCTATTTTGAAGATATTCTGCATATAAAAAAAATAGACAGGGAAAAATTGGGTATCAACAGCTGCCCCTCTTTACCCGGGAAGGATGAAAGAGTTGTCGGGTAAAGACATGATGATCAATTTTGACCGAACGAAATGTTTTGAAGAAATTTGGCCGTGCCCTGGCTTATGAGCTGCCTTTATATCCCTGGTCTTACAGGAATCAGGCCCTATGTAATTCGGGATCCGTCGGCGGAATATGCCGGTGGGGACCTTTCAAGAACGGACGCGAGATTCAGGTTGGGATGAATGGTTAAGGTCTGATAGGGATGCGGGAACTGGAGCAGAATTGCTCCTGCCGAGATGGCCGTTGCTCGCCAGTTTACCTGCAAATGAGCAATACAAGCATATATTGTGCGTAAATTTAAACATGATGCAAGTTCCCGTCGGACCATGAATGTTGTCTTTGGACGGTTAGGATGACGTCTTCAGACCATGATGTCCTGGGCCATGAAGCGTATAATAAAGGATTCGCAGGCTATGAGATGATGATCTCGGGCTATGAGAATGATCCCTCCGAACCATGATGCCTTTGAATAATGATGTGCGAAAAATTAAAGGGATCTTCAGGCCATGACATGGTGTTCTCGGGCTATGTAAATGGTGCCTCCGAAAAATGACGCCCTCAGATAATTTGGCGATCTTTCAGCCCATGAAATGCAGTATTTGGCGATATTGCAGCCCATGATATGCGATAGGTGGCGATCTTTCAGCCATGCAAATGTAAATGAAGCGGCGATCTTTCAGCCATGCAAATGTAAATAAAGTGGCGATCTTTCAGCCATGCAAATGTAAATAAAGTGGCGATCTTTCAGCCGTGCAAATGTAAATAAAGTGGCGATCTTTCAGCCATGAAAATGTAAATAAAGTGGCGATCTTTCAGCCATGCAAATGTAAATAAAGTGGCGATCTTTCAGCCATGCAAACGTAAATAAAGTGGCAATCTTTCAGCCATGCAAGCGTAAATAAAGTGGCGATCTTTCAGCCATGCAAATGTAAATAAAGTGGCGATCTTTCAGCCATGCAAGCGCAAATAAAGTGGCGATCTTTCAGCCATGCAAGCGCAAATAAAGTGGCGATCTTTCAGCCATGCAAATGTAAATAAAGTGGCGATCTTTCAGCCATGCAAATGTAAATAAAGTGGCGATCTTTCAGCCATGCAAGCATAAACAAGGTGGCGATCTTTCAGCCATGCAGATGCAGATGGAGACAGTGTTTAGTCTCGAAAGGCAGAATGGTAGCCTAATGCAATGCAGAAAAATGCAGATGGAGACAGTGCTTAGTCTCGGAAGGCAGAATAGTAGCCTTATGCAATGCAGGAGATGCAGATGGAGACAGTGCTTAGTCTCAGAAGGCAGAATGGTAGCCTTATACAATGCAGGAGATGCAAATGGAGACAGTGCTTAGTCTCGGAAGGCGGAATAGTAGCCTTATGCAATGCAGGAGATGCAGATGGAGACAGTGCTTAGTCTCGGAAGGCAGAATGGTAGCCTTATGCAATGCAGGAGATGCAAATGGAGACAGTGCTTAGTCTCGGAAGGCAGAATGGTAGCCTTATGCAATGCAGAGAATAAAAAGGCAATAAAGTCTTCTTAGCAGATAGCTGATGGCTGATTGCGATATTGTGGCTGCTGGGGATATTGTGGGTATGATGGCTCTAAGAGTTGTATTCCTGAGTGTATAATATATTCGATGACTTTGCAACTCAAGTGCTTGCATCCAAAGAAAAATCGTGAGTTTTGTAGAGGGGGGAGATTAGTTCGTATCCCCGCTGGCTTTGCTTGACCTGCTCGGCTCTGATTCGGTGATACGGTATGTATTATTAGGGTAGCGTTGCTGAACAAGGCGATTTCAATAATAAACATGCATGAGTTTGTACATGTATGACATAAGTACATATTTAAGAAATAGTTTTCTTTTTTTTTTTAGATGAACCGCCGACTGTGACGTGGTTCAGGACATTCCAACCTCTCTTGATTCGGAATTTTGAGGGTCCTCCTCAAAATTCTGCCCCAGTTCAATGGGTTGATGCTTCTCACGGCTGCTTGTGATGATTGGCTGAAATTACTTCGGAATTTTGAGGGTCCTCCTCAAAATTCTGTCCCAGTTTCCAATCGCGGGGAAAATGAAAATTTTATTGAATTGTGACCGAACCTTTAAGGCTGCCTGCATATCCCCTCTTAAATGGGAATCAGGTCAGACGTAGTTCAAATCACATCATAAAGGAAAGCATGAAGATTACACATAGTAACGCTTGACTGCATCTGAATTGATTGGCTTTGGCCAAACTTCTCCGTCTATTTCTGCAAGTATGAGGGCTCCTCCTGTTAGAACCCGGTGAACCATGTATGGACCCTGCCAGTTGGGAGAGAACTTTCCTTTGGCTTCATCCTGATGTGGGAAAATTTTCTTCAACACCAGCTGCCCCTGCATGAATTGTCTCGGCTTGACTCTTTTGTTGAAGGCTCTGGACATTCTGTTCTGATAAAGTTGACCATGGCAAACTGCATTCATCCTCTTTCCGTCTATGAGGGCTAACTGCTCGTAACGACTCCTCACCTATTCTGCATCGTCGAGCTCAGCTTCCTGTATGATCCTTAAGGAAGGGATTTCTACCTCGGCGGGAATGACTGCTTCTGTACCATAAACCAGCATATAGGGGTTTGCCCCAGTTGATGTGCAGATTGTGGTGCGGTACCCTAGTAAAGCAAATGATAGCTTCTCGTGCCACTGCTTATGCTTCTCTATCATTTTCCTTAGTATCTTCTTGATGTTCTTATTGGCGGCTTCTACGGCTCCGTTCATTTGAGGTCTGTAGGCTGTAGAATTCTTGTGTCTGATTTTGAAAGTTTCACATATAGCTCTCATCAAGTCACTAATTGAGGTTGGAGCCATTATCAGTGACGATTGATTCTGGAATCCCGAATCGATAAATGATGCGGTCGCGGACAAAGTCTACCACGACTTTCTTGGTCACTGCTCTGTAAGATGCTGCTTCGACCATTTGGTGAAATAATCAATTGCTACTAGGATGAACCTGTGCCCGTTTGATGCGGCAGGTTCGATTGGTCCGATAACATCCATTCCCCAGGCGGCGAACAGCCATGGTGATCTTGTTGCATTAAGCTCGTTTGGGGGTACATTGATCATGTCTGCATGTGTCTGGCAGCGGTGGCATTTTCGGACGTACTGGATGCAGTCTGTTTCAATAGTCATCCAAAAGTAACCGGCCCGGAGTATCTTTTTGGCTAAGACAAAACCATTCATATGTGGGCCGCAGGTCCCAGCATGGATTTCTCCTAGTAGTTTAGATGCTTCCTTCGCATCAACACACCTTAGTAATCCCAAATCCGGAGTCCTCCTATACAAGATTCCTCCGCTGTGAAAGAAGTTGTTAGACAATCTTTGGAGCGTGCGTTTTTGAGTGGTGTTTGCAAGTTCTGGGTATTCTCCTTTTCCCAAATATTCCTGGATATCATGAAACCAAGGTTTTCCATCTGCTTCTTCTTCGACATGAGCACAGTAAGCTGGCTGATCATAGATCTTCACGGGAATAGGATCAATGAAGTTCTTATTTGGATGCTGTATCATGGATGATAGGGTAGCCAATGCATCGACAAACTCATTCTGGACTCTGGGAACATGCTGAAACTCTGTCTTTGTGAATCTCTTTCTCAACTCCTGTACATGATGCAGATAAGGGAGTATCTTGGAGTTCTTGGTCGCCCATTCTTCTCGGACCTGATGTATAAGCAAGTCTGAATCCCCAATTACTAGCAACTCTTGGATGTTCATGTCGATGGCCATCTTGATCCCTAAGATGCAGGCTTCGTATTCGGCCATGTTGTTGGTGCACGGGAACCTGAGTTTGGCAGACACCGGATAATGCTGACCGGTTTCTGACACTAGGACTGCTCCTATGCCAACTCCTTTGAAATTTGCTGCTCCATCGAAAAACATTCTCCAACCATCATAGGATTCTGCAATATCCTCTCCTATGAATGATACCTCTTCGTCAGGAAAATACGTCTTTAGGGGTTCGTATTCTCCGTCCACGGGATTCTCGGCAAGGTGATCTGCCAATGCCTGTCCTTTGATCGCTTTCTGAGTTACGTAGACAATGTCAAATTCACTCAACAGGATTTGCCACTTGGCTAGCTTACCGGTAGGCATGGGCTTCTGAAAGATGTACTTCAAAGGATCCATCCTTGATATGAGATATGTGGTCTAGGCACAGAAGTAGTGCCTCAACTTCTGAGCTACCCAAGTCAAAGCACAACAGGTGCGCTCTAACAGAGAATATCGGGCTTCGTACGGGGTAAACTTCTTACTGAGATAATAGATGGCCTGCTCCTTCCTCCCCGTTTCGTCATNGAGTCGTGCATTTAGAGTGTTGAAAACCAGGCAGAAATAAGGTAAGAAAATAGTTAAGGAACTGAGTATCAATTAAGCATCAATTACACAAGACTTCCCTTAATTAAGGGATTCAAATTCAAACGGGTAAAAACAATTTAAGGAAAGAATTTGAATAAGCACTTTGTGCACAACATGCAATTAGGGGCGAATACATAAAAGGTTATTTAAGGACAGGGTTTTGAAGTACATGGTTGTACAAATAAGGTAAGAAAATCAATTGACAACCACTTAATCAAAGAATCAGGGATCTTGTAATTACTGACCCATGAATGAACCAAGTCGCAAAAGCTGAGAAGGGTTTTAACTTAGGTCCAGTCACAGAGAAAATCAGCAAACAATGGAAAGAAATCAATCAGACCATATTCAGAGGGAAGTATGAACTAATCACAAATTTGAAAGCCACTTTAGAGGGAAGTTCATCATTTATAAGGAGCATACGAACATGTTAAGCATGAATGAAGATTGCCGTGTTATTGTAAAAATCAGTATAAAAATCCAGTGTAGAAGAGTTTAGCAAAAAGTCAGAATCATATGAAAACAAGGATGTCCAAACTCAGTTCAGAGACTCGAAGTTGGTCTGAAAGAGTCAGGGGTTTTGAAATAAAACCCTAGTTCAAGCAAATCACATGACCAAACTTGGAAGAACCCCCAAATTCTAGGGTTTCCACCATTAATCGAGTACAGAGATGAGCAGGCAAGTGATGAAAACAGGCTCAGAGGTCATAGAGAAGAACTGAAACCTCTCGCATGTTTCATTCAGCAGCAGCAACTCATGAGAAAACAATGATAGCATGTAACACGCAGAACATTCCAGAAGAATCCAAAGAAAATAGAGTAGAAGAAACTGATACGAAACATAATGGAAAAACTGATAAGAACAGTAGAAGAAGCATGCTAAGCAGTTTTTAGAAGACACTTAAACAGAGCTCAGCAGATGGAACTTGATAAGTAACACTTTAAGAACATAATAATGTAAAATACAGTAGAAGAAACACACGAGAATATAGTATAGGAAAATACAGTAGAAGAAATATACAAAAAGGCATACGAGAACACAATATAGTAGAAGAAGTATACATGAACACAGTAGAAGAAAATACAAGAGCACAGTAGAAGAAAATACAAGAACACAGTAAAGGCAAATACACACAAAAGGAAAAAGAAAGTCAGAGAACATTTACATATTTTCAGAAAACCCTAGATCGGAAAAGAAATGGTTTTGAAAGTAATTTTTGAAAGAAAAGTCAGGAAAGTCATTTAAAAGCATAAGGAACGCATAGATACACAACGGATCTAAAGGAATCAGAAGAAACTCGAAGGGTTAGGGTTTCAAAAGAACCCTAGTAGTGAGAAAGGCTTTGAAAAGGTCACCGATCTAAGTCGGAGAAGTCCAAATCAGGCTCGAGCAACAATGGTACGCCGGAGTAAAATCGGAGATGGCCGTGGAACTCGAATCGAATGAAGCCTGGACCAAACCTCGTCGTGGTCAGGCCTTGAATCTTCAAAAATCAGGCGCGTGGGAGTCATAGGAGGCCGGTGTAGGGCTTCCTTAACCTTGGAAGCCATGGATTCCGGTGGCTTTCAGGGCGAAAATGGTGGCTAGGGTTTGAGAAGCCTTGAGAGAGTTTGAGAGAATGGAGGGTTCAGAGGCGGCTGGTAGGTGGAAAATGAGAAGGGTTTGGGTCATTTGGAATTAACTAAGGAAAGGGGAACATGAGACGTTGATCTGTTAGATCAACGGTTGGGATTTAAAGGGGGGCCGGTTGGGTCGTTTAAATGGGCTATGGGTCGGGTAATTTTAGGAATTGGGCTTGGGTTCAATTGGGTTCAGTTGAGGTAGAATTTAGGCTACAATCGAAATGAAATCTGGCTAGATTTTAAATAGCCATTTTCCCCATTTATTTTATAAAAATAGCAAATTAAATTCTGGAAATAAATTGAAAGTACTAAAAATGATTTATAACATATAAATATTAAATTAAAATACTGGAATCAATTTTGTAAGTATAAAATGCAATTAAATCTTAAAATAGGCTAATGTTGCAATTATATGCAATTTAGCTTAAAAAATACTAAATAGATTTGTAAAAATATACAAAAATTATGTTAGCTACATTTTGAATATAAATATAAAATTACAATAAGTAAATTACCAAAAAAACAATAATTTTGAAAATAATCATTGGGCTTTTATGGATGAAAAAGGGAAATAAATCAGTTTAAAACCTTAAAAATTATGGGAAAAATAATAAAATGCTTGGACATACTTATACATGCATATATATGCTATTTTGAAGATATTCTGCATATAAAAAAATAGACAGGAAAAAATTGGGTATCAACAGCTGCCCCTCTTTACCCGGGAAGGATGAAAGAGTTGTCGGGTAAAGACATGATGACCAATTTTGACCGAACGAAATGTTTAGAAGAAATTTGGCCGTGCCCTGGCTTATGAGCTGCCTACATATCCCTGGTCTTACAGGAATCAGGCCCTATGTAGTTCGGGATCCGTCGGCGGAATATGCCGGTGGAGACCTTTTAAGAACGGACGCAATATTCAGGTTGGGATGAATGGATAAGGTCTGATAGGGCTGCGGGAACTGGAGCGGGATTGCTCCTGCCGAGATGGCTGTTTCTTGCTGGTTTACCTGCAAATAAGCAATACGAGCATATATTGCGCGCAAATTTAAACGTGATGCAAGTTCCCGTCGGACCATGAATGTTGTCTTTGGACAGTTAGGATGACGTCCTTAGACCATGACGTCCTGGGCCATGAAGCGTGTAATAAAGGGTTCGCAAGCTATGAAATGATGCTCTCGGGCTATGAAAATGGTGCCTCCAAACCATGATGCCTTTGAATAATGATATGCAAGTGATTGAAAAGGGTTCATCAGGCCATGGCATGATGTTCTTGGGCTATGCAAATGCTGCCTCTGAACAATGATGCCCTCGGATAATTTGGCGATCTTTCAGCCTATCAGATGTAGTGGGTGGCGATCATTCAGCCCATGAAATGCAATTAAGTGGCGATATTTCAGCCATGCAAAATGCAATAAGTGGAGATCTTTCAGCCATGCAAGCGTAAATAAGGTGGCGATCTTTCAGCCATGCAAACGTAAATAAAGTGGCGATCTTTCAGCCATGCAAGCGTAAATAAAGTGGCGATCTTTCAGCCATGCAAATGTAAATAAAGTGGCAATCTTTCAGCCATGTAAGCGTAAATAAAGTAGCGATCTTTTAGCCATGCAAATGTAAATAAAGTGGCGATCTTTCAGCCGTGCAAATGTAAATAAAGTGGCGATCTTTCTGCCGTGCAAGCGTAAATAAAGTGGCGATCTTTCAGCCGTGCAAACGTAAATAAAGTGCCGATCTTTCAGCCATGCAAACGTAAATAAAGTGGCGATCTTTCAGCCATGCAAATGTAAATAAAGTGGCGATCTTTCAGCCATGCAAGCGTAAATAAAGTGGCGATCTTTCAGCCATGCAAGCGTAAATAAAGTGGCGATACTTTCGGCCATGCAAGCGTAAATAGGCGGCGATCTTGCAATGCATAAAAATGCAGATGGAGACAGTGTTTAGTCTCGGAAGGCAGAATGGTAGCCTTATACAATACAGAAAAATGCAGATGGAGATAGTGCTTAGTCTCGGAAGGCAGAATAGTAGCCTTATGCAATGCAGGAGATGCTGATGGAGACAGTGCTTAGTCTCGGAAGGCAGAATAGTAGCCTTATGCAATGCAGAAAAATGCAAATGGGGACAGTGCTTAGTCTCGGAAGGCAGAATAGTAGCCTTATGCTATGCAGGAGATGCAGATGGAGACAGTGCTTAGTCTCGGAAGGCAGAATGGTAGCCTTATGCAATTCAAAGAATAAAAAGGCGAATGGTAATAAAGTCTTCTTAGCTGATAGCTGATAGCTGATTGCGATATTGTGGCTGTTGGGGACATTGTGGGTATGATGGCTCTGAGAGTTGTATTCCTGAGTGTATAATATATTCGATGATTTTGCAACTCAAGTGCCTGCATCCAAAGAAAAATCATGAGTTTTGTAGAGGGGGGAGGTTAGTTCGTATCCCCGCTGGCTTTGCTTGACCTGTTCGGCTCTAATTCGGTGATACGGTATGTATTATTGGGGTAGCGTTGCTGAACAAGGCGATTTCGATAATAAACATGCATGAGTTTGTACAAGTATGACATAAGTACATATTTAAGAAATAGTTTTTCTTTTTTTTTAGATGAACCGCCGACTGTGACGTGGTTCAGGACATTGCAACCTCTCTTGCTTCGGAATTTTTAGGGTCCTCCTCAAAATTCTGCCCCAGTTCAATAGGTTGATGCTTCTAACAGTTGCTTGTGATGATTGGCTGAAATTACTTCGGAATTTTGAGGTCCTCCTAAAAATTCTGCCCCAGTTTCCAATTGCGGGGAAAATGAAAATTTTATTGAATTGTGACCGAACCCATAAGGCTGCCTACATATCCCCTCTTAAACGGGAATCAGGTCAGACGTAGTTCAAATCACATCATAAAGGAAAGCATGAAGATTACACATAGTAACGCTTGACTGTATCTGAATTGATTAGCATTGGCCAAACTTCTCCGTCCATTTCTGCAAGTATGAGGGCTCCTCCTGTTAGAACCTACTGAACCATGTATGGACCCTGCCAGTTGGGAGAGAACTTCCCTTTGGCTTCATCCTGATGTGGGATAATTTTCTTCAACACCAGCTGCCCCGGCGTGAATTGTCTCGGCTTGACTTTTTTGTTGAAGGCTCTGGACATTCTGTTCTGATAAAGTTGACCATGGCAAACTGCATTCATCCTCTTTCTGTCTATGAGGGCTAACTTCTCGTAGCGACTCTTCACCCATTTTACATCGTCGAGCTCAGCTTCCTGTATGATCCTTAAGGAAGAGATTTCTACCTCGGCGGGAATGACTGCCTCTGTACCATAAACCAGCATATAGGGGGTTGCCCCAGTTGATGTGCGGATTGTGGTGTGGTACCCTAGTAAAGCAAATGATAGCTTCTCGTGCCACTGCATATGCTTCTCTATCATTTTCCTTAGTATCTTCTTGATGTTCTTATTGGCGGCTTCTACGGCTCCGTTCATTTGAGGTCTGTAGGCTGTAGAATTCTTGTGTCTGATTTTGAAAGTTTCACATACAGCTTTCATCAAGTCACTATTGAGGTTGGAGCCATTATCAGTGACGATTGATTCTGGAATCCCGAATCGAAAAATGATACGGTCGCGGACATAAGAATCGACAAAGGCACATAAGAAATGTAAAGTCACAGTAATAGCTTGAAATGGTAAAAGCATAAAAGAATGTCCCCAACGGAGTCGCCATGCCGTCGCGCCCCCTCTTTCTCGCGAAATCTGGTTTATGACATTTGGGAAGGCAACTCGTTCCCTTTTGGGAATTGGGTATTGGATTGAAGAGTCGCCACCTAATGATTTAAGTGCATTAGGACACTAAGAAGGGTTTGAGTCAAGTAACCGGAGATTGGGTAAGGGCTTGAAATTATCCCAATGGGAAGGTGTTAGGCACCCCTCAGGATCCACTAGTGTGGTTCCCGACCAAACTATTGTTGTGACCTAAATGCAAATAACACATAGGCAAGTAAGAGTTTCAAATAAGAGGGGATTTTCATGTAATGGTCACAAATAAACAAAGTCGGAAAGAACTAAAGAGAGTTGATTTTCTTAGAAGATATGGTTTTAAAAGATTTAAAAGGAACAAAGAACAAATGGAAAGGGGGTCCTAGATTTATTAATAATATGGATCACCCCACACAACATCCGGTAATCACTCCTCAATGAGGGGTTACACGTGATGTTATCGTGTGGTCATCATATCCATATCTACCCTTTCCCACCCCATTAAGGCATTAAAGCGCGGAATGGTCTCGTTTACTTATTGCATGCTATTACCCGCCCCAATCCTATCAGCCCCGGAGGTACTTGAGACTACTAATCCTAAAGGGAGGAGATATTGGCTTATTTGTGATTTTAAAAAGCTAAAATACTAAGGCGACATGCAAAACACATATAGCAAATTTGGGGAAAGCATATAAACAAACAAAGGCTCAAATACACCTCTTTTAAATAGGGAAAAGCAAGTAGTTAGCATGACTTACACATACTGTTTACGGTCTAATTAAAACTTAAAAGGTTGAGGAAGACTAATTTATTACATAGTTCAGATAAGAAGCCCGAATCAGGCCTGCCTACTGGTTGTAGCTAATAAAATCTGATTCAGTTTATAAAATTTATCCTATGGTTTGCCAGGTGTTGGACGAAGATCCTATAGGCATGATATCTACTGAAGAAACAATGAATTAAATTGAATATATACTGATTTAAGAAAAAGTTGTCAGTTATTAAAGAAAGGCGAGTTTTAGCAAAAGATCATAAGTTCTGCAACTGGTAAGGCATTATTACTGGTTTCAGACTTATACGCGAGTAAGGCGATTCAGATTTGGTTAAAGCTCCTATAGACATGCTTTCTATGCGTTTGTTGACTTTAGAGCACTTTTACAGACATAGAGAAACGCAGAAATCCAACAAACATGATATCTAGGTGTTGTATTTATATGAACATGATATCTAATTGCAATTGATTATTTAGGGCCTATAAAAATGTTTGCCTAATGAAAGTGGATATGCATGATTCAGAAAGACCTATAGGCATATTTTCTATATGCATATGCAGAATTCAGGTGGCGAATAATTGTAGACATGGCATCTATATGAGAGAATGCAGGATCCCTATAGACATGGTATCTATATATGAGAGAATGCAGGATTCCTAAAGACATGGTATCTATATATGAGAGAACGCAGGAATTCAGAAACTCCTATAGACATGGTATCTATATATGAGAGTGCGGGATTCCTAAAGACATTGTATCTATATATGAGTGAATGCAGGATTCCTAAAGACATGGTATCTATATATGAGAGAATGTAGGATTCCTAAAGACATGGTATCTATGTATGAGAGAATGCAGAAATTCAGAAACTCCTATAGACATGGTATCTATATATGAGAAAATGCAGGATTCCTAAAGACATGTTATCTACCCTTTGCATACATGGTTACCCCTTCCCTTTTTCACTAGCCATCCCCGAGAGTTTTATTACAAAGTTATTACAGCCCAGAAAAAAAAAGAAGTAAAGTAAAGAAAATACATCAGAAATTAAAAGTACAACCAAGGAGAGCCTGATTCAGACATCCTGTCTGAGGTATGATGCAAAACAACTCCAAGAGGTCACATTTCAAAGCCTTTCTCCCATTTGGGGTGTGTCAGAGTTCCCTAAAAGCCTCACATGAACTCCAGGCAGTGCTCACACCCAAATGCATTACCACATTAAGACATAATGCAGTGTAGAAGGGCCATCCCTGAGGTGTCCAAGTTCAGAGGGAACTCTAGGTCCCAAGGCAAGGCTCATAAGAGGGGGGCAAAACTTAGGGACTAAGAGAGAGTGCAAGTGCATAAGTGGAATTCTGAAAGGGGAAAAGGGAAAAGGAAACAACTTAAATCAGTACACATAAGGGTATAGGAAATGGGGAGTTGCAGGAGGCAAAAGCAGGCTGGTGGGCATACCTAACAATGGGAGATGTTGGCACACCCTTAGGCCTATTAACACATATTGTTTAGAGGTTATGATCCCCATAGATCAAACATAATTTATGGATAACAACTTACATTGCCATACCTCAAGTCATAACTCGAAACATATAGGGGTAATAGGGGATAGGGATTCATTACAAACAAACAGAAAGGAATCAACATGCTAGTTTAAATATTTAACTCTGCAGAAGCAGTAAAGTAGACATGGATACAAAAGCTGTAAATAAACATATTGTGATGATGCTGACGCTTAAATTGGGACATACCAGTTTCAAAGAAACAAATAGGGAAGAAGCAATAGGTCTTGTGAACAGGCAACAGTGCGGGCAAAGAGAGAATAATATTATGAGTAAGTATGATTTCAGAAGAGGTTGTGAATTGTGAAGTGAAGGATTGTAAATCGTGTGTTGTGTGTTAAAGAGTCATGCATTTATAGTGTTGAAAACCAGGCAGAAATAAGGTAAGAAAATAGTTAAGGAACTGATTGTCAATTAAGCATCAATTACACAAGACTTCCCTTTAATTAAGGGATTCAGATTCAGACGGGTAAAACAATTTAAGGAAAGAAATTGAATAAGCACTTTGTGCACAACATGTAATTAAGGGCAAATACATAAAAGGTTATTTAAGGACATGGTTTTTGAAGTACACGGTTGTACAAATAGGGTAAGAATAACAATTAACAACCAGTAAATCAAAAAATCAAAGATCTTGTAATTACGGACCCATGAATGAAACAAGTCGCAAAAGCTGAGAGGGGTTTTAACTTAGGTCGAGTCATAGAGAGAATCAACAAACAAGGAAAGAAAAATCAATCAGACATGCTCAAAATGAAGTCTGAACTAATCACAAATTTGAAAACCATTTTAGAGGGATATTCATTGCATATAAAGAGCATATAGACATGTCAAGCATGAAAGAAGAAGTTGTGTTATTGTAAAAATCAGTAGAAATAGACCACAGAAGCGTAGTTGTCACATAGGTCAGCAAAAGTAGATGAGAAGTATCGTTTAGCAGCATACAAAGGATCTGATGTACAGTTCTTAGAAGAGTTTAGCAAAAGCTAGAATCATGTGAAAAACAAGTAACAAGTGTTTTAAAACTCATTTTAGAGACTCGAAATAGGTTCAGAGGTCTCAGAAAGAACTGAAACCTCTACCATGTTCCTCTCAGCAACTGAAACTGAGAAACATGATAGAAAGGCAACATGCAGAGCACAGTAGAAGAGCTCAAAGAAAAATAGAGTAGAAGAAACTAACACGAAACAAAAAGATGGAAAAAATGATAAGATCAGTAGCAGAAACATGCTGAGAAGTTTAATAAGGAAACTTAAGAACATAGTAATGGAAATATAGTAGGGGAAACATATCAGAACACACTAGAGAAGATACAGTGGAGAAAGCATACGAAAACACAGTATAGGAAAATACAGCAGAAGAAGCATGTAAGAACATGGTAGGAGAAAATATAAGAACATAGTAGAGGCAAATACACACAAAAGAAAAGAGAAACATTTAAAACTTTTCAGAAAACCCTAGATCGGAAAAGAAATGGTTTTGAAAGTAATTTTTGCAAGAAAAACCAGAGAAATCGTTTGAAAACTTAGGGAAAGCATAGATACACAACGGATCTAAAGGAATCGGAGAAAACCTCGAAGGGTTAGGGTTTCAGAAGAACCCTAGAAATGAGAAAGGCTTTGAAAGGTCACCGATCTAAGTCGGAGAGGTCAAAGTCAGGCTCGAGCAACCATGATGCGCCAGAGTAAGGTCGGAGATGACCGTGGAACTCGAATCGAATAAAGCCTGGACCAATCTTCGTCGTGGTCAGGCCTTGAATGTTCAAGGACTAGGCATGTAGGAGCAATAGGAGGTGGGTATAGGGCCTCCATAACCTTGGAAGCCATGGATTTCGGTGGCTTTCAGGGCGGAGATGGTGGCTAGGGTTTGAGAAGATTCGAGAGAGTTTGAGAGACTGGAGGGTTCAGAGGCGGCTGGTAGGTGAAAGTGATTAGGGTTTTGGGGTGTAAGGGTAAATTAAAAAGGAAAGATTAAAACGTGGCCGTTGATCATTTTGATCAACGGCCTAGATTAAACGGGGGATCCAGGCGGGTTATGTAGAAGGGTCGTGGGTCGGGTAATTTTAGGAGTTGGGCTGGGTAATTGAAATTTAAATTGGGTTGGATTAGGGATGCCAAATCTGGCCAAAATTGAAATAAAAACAGGCTAGCATTTAAATAGCCATTTTCCCTTATTTATTTTATAAAAAATAGTAAAATATTTTCTGGAAACAAATTTAAGATACTAAGTTAATTAATAATATATAAATATTAAATTTAAAATACCGGACTCAATTTTGTAACTACAAAATACAATTAAATCTTAAAATAGGCTAATATTGCAATTATATGCAATTTAGCTTTACAAATACCAAATAAATTTATAAAATATACAAAAATTATGTTAGCTATATTTTAGCATAAATATAAAATTCCAATAAATAAACTACCAAAAATAATAATTATGAAAATAATCATTGGGTTTTTATAGATGAAAAAGGGAAATAAAACATTTTAAAAACTTAAAAATTATGGGAAAATATTAAAAATGCCTGGATATAATTATATATGCGTATGTATGCTATTTTAAAGATATTTCGCATATAAAAAATATACAGGGAAAAATTGGGTATCAACAGTCATGTATGTCAATAATGGTGGAAACAGGCAGGGAATAGGGTTTCAAAGGGAGAGAACTCCTGACAACCCCCATAGCAAGTATGTTACTGTACCAGATAACTGTAACGACCCGGCCGGTCGTTTTTAGAATTTATGCCCCAATCCCTATTTACTGCTTTCCTCGTGTTTATTTCTGCTATTTTGAATTTGCCGGGATGGTCGGTTTTGAAGTTCGGAGAGTTTTGGGACACTTAGTCCCTAAATGAGAGCTTAAGAGTTGAAAAGTTGACCGTAGTCGGAACAGTGTAAAGACGGCCTCGGAATTGGAATCCGATGGTTACGTTAGCTCCGTTGGGTGATTTCGGGTTTAGGGGCGTGGTCGGATTGTGTTTTGGAGGTCCGAAACTAATTTAGGATTTAAATGTCAAAAGTTAGATTTTTGAAGTTTCCGGTTCGGTAGTGAGATTTTGATCCGAGGGTCGGAATAGAATTCCGCAAATGCGGGCCCGCATATGCGGTCCCAAGGCCGCTGATGCGGAAACTGCTGGACAGTTGATTTAAAAGGGGTTCCGCGACATTGGGGTTATTTCCACCATTTTTATCTCGGCTTTGGAGCATTTTGGGCGATTTGAAAGAGGGGTTTCAAGGGAACTTCATTGAGGTAAGGAATTTGGACTTAAAACTCGTTCCTATGTCATTATTTCACGGATTAGAGCTAGACATTATGGAAATAAAGGGTGAAAATTTGGGAAACTAGGGCTTAGTATTGGAGACCTTTGATTGAGGATTTGATGGATCATTTTGAGGTCCGATTTTGTTAATTTTGGTATTAATGAACTCGTGAGAGTGTGACGATTTTGGAAATATAAATTTCACCCGATTCCGAGATGTGGGCCCGAGGGGCGTTTTGGTCATTTTACCTAATTTCGCGTATTAGTATAGAATTTAATAGTAGAATCAGTTACTTGAAGTGTTATTTATATTATGAAATTTAATTGAATAGATTTGGGCCATTTGGAGTCGAATACTCGTGGCAAGGACGTGGTTTCGGGTTGACAATTTAGCTGGTTCGAGGTAAGTGGCTTGTCTAACCTTGTGTGGGGGAAAACTCCCCTTAGGATTTGGTATTATAGATATTTGAAATACCTTGTACGTGAGGTGACGAGTGCGTACATGTGCTAATTGTTGAAAATCCGATTTTCTTTAAGAAATTTCAATTGTGTTTCCTTTTCCTGTTTATACTACTTGCAATTTAAGTCTGTTGTTAGCTTAGGGAAGCATGTCTAATTGACTTAATTGCTTTACTTGCCCAAACTGCCTTATTTGGATTATGTGCAACATGCTAGGCTAGAAGTACCTGTTTTACCTTAGTATGGAATTTGAATTGAGTTGTGTATTTCTTCGTGTTGTTGCTGTGTGGTTACTTTGGGACTACGGGACGGTATCCCGGTAGATCCCCCTGCATATTTATTTTGGGACTATGGATTTGTATTCCGGCAGATCCCCCTGCACCTTTACATTGGAACTACGGAATTGCACCCAGTAGATTCCCAGTACTGAGTATTTATATTTGGGACTAGGATATGGTATTCCGGTAGATCCCCGCGCATTTATGAGTTTGACTACGGGACTGCACCCGGGAGATCCACTGGATATTTACATTATGGAACTACAGGACGGTATCCTGGGAGATTCCTCGACCGTTACTTATGCATTGAGCTGTATTGGTTTTTCCGTGATTCTTGTTTTCTGTTTCAGTTATCGTTACTCTCTATGTCCTGTGATACTTTCACTGCTGCACTTATTTATACTGTTCTTATTTACGCTGTTGAATTCTTATATTCTATTTAACCTCAGTAGGGCCCTGACCTTCCTCGTCACTACCCAACCGAGATTAGGCTTGGCACTTACTGAGTACTGCTGTGGTTTACTCATGCCCTTCCTGCGCATGTTTTTTATGTGCAGATCCAGGTACTTCGACTCAGTACTACCACCCCTGAGGCGAGGCGACTGCTATAGCGACTTCGAGGTATATCTGCTGCGTCCGCATACCGAGGAGTCTCTTTTTATTCTTGCTGTTTAGTATTAGCCATTGTGTATTTCAGTTCTTGTTAGACATTCTGGAGTTAGAGCTATGTAGTACTTCTTAGCTTGTGATTTATGGGTTTCCGGGTTTTGGATTCATGTATTAGTTTTTGAGAGATTAATGTTGTGTATGCCAGGCGGCACTCTAAGACGTTGTTTATTTATTCTACCTCTGTTTAAACTTGTTTTTCTTCTGCAAATTTGGTTTATTTTCTGCATTTTAGGCTTACCTAGTTGTAGAGACTAGGTGCCGTCACGATGGTTCACGGAGGGCGAACCGGGGTCATGACAAGTTGGTATCAGAGCTCTAGGTTCATAGGAGTCATGAATCACAAGTCGGTTTATTAGAGTCTCGCTGATCGGTACGGAGACGTCTGTACTTATCTACGAGAGGCTATGTAACTGTTAGGAAAATTCCGTTTCGTTTGATTCCCTTGTCGTGCGAGATTTTGATATCACAATTCTAAACTTCTGTCTACTATTCTCTCACAGATGGTGAGGACACGTACTACTCGAGATGACCAGGCACCCGCGCCCCCTGCTGGAGACGTCAAAGGCTGGGCCCGGGGTAGTGGCCGAGGACGCACTCGTGGTGCAGCCAGAGCACCCGCGCGAGCTGCCATAGAGGTACCACCAGCAGTACCAGCCAGAGTCCAGACACCTGATGCATCTGCTACTACTACTCCAGCACTCCAGGAGACTTTGGCACAGTATATATATGACTATGTACACCACTCTTGCTCAGGCAGGGTTTCTTCCCCCTGCTGCAGCTATATCCCAGGCTGGGGGAGGAGCACAGACTCCCGCCGCCCACACTCCTGAGCAGCGAGTGCATATTGATCAGGTTCCAGAGGCTATTCCTGTACAAGCGGTAGCTCCAGCTCAGCCCGAGGAGAGGGTAGTAACTTCAGAGGAGGAGCAGAAGAGGCTTGAGAGGTTCAAGAAGTATCAACCTCTGACTTTTAGCGAACTAGCCTCAGAGGATGCCCTTGGATTTCATGAGGAGTGCTACGTATCCTCCGTACTATTGGCATATCAGGATCGAGCGGGGTTTCTTTCACTACCTTCCAGCTTCGAGGAGCCGCCTATCAGTGGTGGCATGCTTATGAGTTAGACAGTCCGGATGAGGCAGCTTCCCTGACTTGGGCTCAGTTTTCAGATATGTTTACGAGGGAGTATATCCCCAGAGTCTTAGGGATGCCTAGCGCGCGAAGTTTGAGCATTTGCGCCAGAGTACTATGACCGTCTCGGAGTATGCTGTCAGTTACACTGACTTGGCTAGACATGCACCCGCTTTGGTCTCTACGGTTCGCGAGAAGGTTCACCGATTTATTGAGGGGCTTATTCCCAGCATCAGATCTAGCATGGCTCGTGAGTTAGAGATGGATATATCTTATCAGCAGGTGGTGAGCATTGCTAGGAGGATTGAGGGTATGCATGTTAGGGATAGAGAGGAGAGGGAGGCCAAGAGGTCTCGAGAGTCGGGCCATTATTATGGTGCCCATGCCCCAGCTGCAGGTCGTCATGGTAGGGGTCATATGAGTCGCCCCGTTCATTCAGCTCTTCCAGCAGCCAGTGGTATTCCAGCCCCACCAAGGCCTCAGGAGCCTTATTATGCACCTCTAGTGTCTAGTGCGCCTCCTGCGCGGGGTACATCCAGTGGTCAGTCCAGCAGACCTAGCCCGAGCCAGTCACAGCCGCCACATCCTCCCAGAGCTTGTTTTCAGTGTGGTGACACACGCCATATGGTGAGGGATTTCCCCAGACTTAAGAGGGGTGCACCTCCACAGACTTCTCAGCCATAGCATGCCCCGTAGAGTTCTCAGGCTATGGTCCCAGCACCAGTTGCTACCCCATTTGCCCAGCCAGCCAGAGGTGGAGGTCGGGTTGGTAGAGGCCGCCCTCGAGGGGGAGGCCAGGCAAGATACTATGCTCTTCCTGCCCGTACTGAGGTTGTCGCCTCCGATTCTATCATCATAGGTACTATCTTGTTCTGTCACAGAGTTGCATCGGTTCTATTCGATCCAGGCTACACTTATT
Source organism: Nicotiana attenuata (assembly GCF_001879085.1). NCBI lineage: Eukaryota > Viridiplantae > Streptophyta > Magnoliopsida > Solanales > Solanaceae > Nicotiana > Nicotiana attenuata. Next base: position 76,804 of record NW_017671709.1, on the reverse strand, counting down.
CTTATGAGTCTTCTTATTTTGCTCCGCATTTGGGTGTATCTCGGGATTCTTTGAGTTCCCCAGTTTATGTTTCTACTCCTGTGGGAGATTCTCTTGTTGTGGACCGCATTTACCGGTCATGTTTGGTTGTTCTTGGTGGTTTTGAGACCAGAGCCGATTTATTATTGCTCAGCATGGTTGATTTTGATATTATCTTGGGCATGGACTGGTTGTCGCCCCATTATGCTATTCTTGATTGTCACGCCAAAATCGTGACACTGGCCATGCCAGGTATATCGCGTGTTGAGTGGAGGGGTGATTTAGGTCACACTCCCAATAGAGTTATTTCTTTTCTTAAGGCTCAGCGTATGGTTGAGAAAGGTTGTGATGCGTATCTAGCATATGTGAGAGATGTCAGTATGGATACTCCTTCTGTTTATGCAATCCAAGTAGTACGGGATTTCCCTGATGTGTTTCCAGCTGATCTTCCGTGCATGCTGCCCGATAGAGCCATTGATTTTGGCATTGATCTGTTGCCGGGCACTCAGCCCATTTCTATCCCTCCGTACCGTATGGCTCCTCCTGAGTTGAAGGATTTGAAGGAGCAGCTGCGGGAATTACTTAATAAGGGTTTCATTCGGCCTAGTGTATCACCATGGGGTGCTCCTGTCTTATTTGTGAAGAAGAATGATGGTTCTATGCATATGTGTATTGATTATCGCCAGTTGAATAAGGTGATACTGAAGAACCCTTATCATTTGCCTCGTATTGATGACCTGTTTGACCAGTTGGTGCTTGTGTGTTTTCTAAGATCGACTTGCGTTCTGGCTATCATCAGTTGAAGATTCGGGAGCCAGATACCCCGAAGACTACCTTGAGGACTCGGTATGGTATTACGAGTTCCTTGTTATGTCATTTGGGCTGACTAATGCCCCATCAGCCTTTATGCACTTGATGCACAGTGTTTTCCGGCCATATCTTGATTCATTCGTGATTGTTTTTATTGATGACACCCTGGTATACTCCCGGAGTCGGGAGGATCATGAGCAGCACATGAGGACAGTGCTTCAGACCTTGAGAGAAAAAAAGTTGTATGCTAAGTTCTTGAAATATGAGCTTTGGTTGGATTCTGTGGCGTTCTTAGGTCACGTGGTCTCGAGAGAGGGCATTCAGGTGGATCCGAAGAAAGTAGAGGCCGTGCAGAGTTGGCCCAGACCATCCTCAGCTACAAAGATCCGCAGTTTTCTTGGCTTGGCGGGTTATTACCATCGATTTGTTCAGGGGTTTTCATCTATTGCAGCACCTATGACCAGAATGACCCAGAAGGGTGCTCCGTTCTAGTGGACGGAAGAGTGCAAGGAGAGCTTTCAGAAGCTCAAGACAGCTCTAACTACAGCTCCAATTTTAAAATTGCCTACCGGTTCGGGGTCTTATACTGTCTATTGTGATGCCTCGAGAGTTAGCCTTGGAGCGGTGTTGATGCGGGATGGTAGGGTGATTGCCTATGCGTCCAGACATTTGAAGATACATGAAAAGAATTATCATGTCCATGATATTGAGTTAGCTGCTATTGTTCACACCTTGAAGATCTAGCGTTTGTACGGCGTTCCTTGTGAGATATATACTGATCACCGGAGTTTGCAGCATCTGTTCAAGCAGAAGGACCTTAATTTGCGTCAGAGGAGATGGCTAGAGCTGCTGAAGGATTATGACATCACTATCTTGTATCACCTGGGCAAGGCCAATATGGTGGCCGATGCTTTGAGCCACCGGGCAGAGAGTTTGGATAATTTGGCTTATTTACCAGCAGCAGAGAGGCCTATGGCGATGGATGTTCAGGCCTTAGCCAGCCAGTTTGTGAGATTGGATCTTTCGGAGCCCAGTCAGGTTGTAGCTTGCATGGTCTCTTGGTCTTCCTTGTTTGATCGTATCCAGGAGCGTCAGTTTGATGACCCTCATTTGCTTGTGCTCAAGGACAAAGTGATGCATGGCGATGTTCGAGATGTGACTTTAGGTGATGACGGAGTATTGAGGATGCAGGGTCGAGTTTGTGTACCCAATGTTGATGGGCTTCGGGAGTTGATTCTAGAAGAGGCCCATAGTTCGCGGCATTCCATTCATCCGGGTGCCGCGAAGATGTATCAGGATTTGAGGCAGCACTACTGGTGGAGGCAGATGAAGAAAGATATAGTTTGATTTGTAGCTCGGTGCCTTGATTGTCAGCAGGTGAAGTATGATCACCAGAGACCAGGTGGATTTCTTCAGCAGATAGAGATTGCGGAGTTGAAGTGGGAGCGGATCACCATGGACTTCGTATCTAGGCTCCTACGGACTTTGAGGAAGTTCGATGCCATTTGGGTTATTGTGGATCGGCTGACCAAGTCCGTGCATTTCATCCCTATGTGTACTACATATTCTTCGGAGCGATTGGGAGAGATTTATATCCGGGAGATTGTCCGTTTGCATGGTATTCCAGTTTCCATCATTTCATACAGAGGTACTCAGTTCACATCGCGATTCTGGAGAGCCGTACAGTAGGAGTTAGGTACTCGGGTGGAGTTGAGCAAAGCATTTTCACCCTCAGACGGACAGACAGTCCGAACGCACTATTCAGATTCTTGAGGATATGCTCCATGCGTGTGTGATTGAGTTTGGAGGTTCTTGGGATTAGTTCTTGCCATTGGCGGAGTTTTCCTACAACAACAGCTATCAGTCCAGCATTCAGATGGTACCGTACGAGGCTTTATATGGTAGGTGATGTAGATCTCCGGTGGGTTGGTTCGAGCCAGGTGAGGCTAGATTATTGGGCACAGACTTGGTTCATGATGCTTTGGAGAGAGTCAAGGTGATTCAGGATAGACTCCGTATAGCCTAGTCCAGACAGAAGAGTTACGCGGACCGAAAGGTTCGTGATGTTTCCTACATGGTTGGAGAGCAGGTTCTGCTTCGGGTTTCGCCTATGAAGGGCGTTATGAGATTTGGGAAGAAGGGGAAGTTGAGTCCGAGATTTATTGGCCCTTTTGAGATATTGAGGCGTGTTGGGGAGGTTGCTTACGAGCTTGCGCAACCTTCCAGCTTGGCAGGAGTTCATCCGGTATTTCATGTTTCGATGCTCTGGAGGTAAAAGGATCTATCTTATGTTGATGAGCCAGTGGCAATATTGGACAGGCAGGTTAAGAAGCTGAGATCAAAGAGCATTGCATCGGTGAAAGTTCAGTGGCGAGGTCAGCCGGTCGAGGAGGCGACCTGGGAGACCGAGCAGGATATGCGCAGCCAGTACCCTCATCTTTTCACTACTTCAGGTATATCTTTTTGCTCGTTCGAGGTAGAACGAATGCTTAAGTATGGGAGGATGTAACGACCCGGCCGGTCGTTTTTAGAATTTATGCCCCGATCCCCTATTTACTGCTTTCCCCGTGTTTATTTCTGCTATTTTGAATTTGCCGGGATGGTCGGTTTTGAAGTTCGGAGAGTTTTGGGACACTTAGTCCCTAAATGAGAGCTTAAGTATTGGAAAGTTGACCGTAGACAGAACACTGTGAAGACGGCCTCGGAATAGGAATCCGATGGCTCCGTTAGCTCCATTGGGTGATTTCGGGTTTAGGAGCGTGGTCTGATTGTGTTTTGGAGGTCCGTAGCTAATTTAGGCTTGAAATGCCGAATGTTAGATTTTTTAAGTTTCCGGTTTGGTTGTGAGATTTTGATACGAGGGTCGGAATGGAATTCCGAAAGTTGGAGTAGCTTCGTAGTGTTGAATGTGACGTGTGTGCAAAATTTCAGGTCATTCGGACGAGATTTGATAGACTTTTAGATCAAAAGCGTATTTTGGGAAATTTGGAGTTCTTAGGCTTGAATCCATGGTTAATTTGAGGTTTTGATGTTGTTTTAGGTGTTTTAAGGATTGGTACAAGTTTGGACAGTGGTATTAGACTTGTTGGTGCCTTTGGTTGAGGTCCCGGGGGCCTCGAGATGATTTCGAGTGGTTGACAGAGGAAAATTTGGGGTTAAAGTTGCAGCTTCAGCTGCTGGTTCTGTCATAACCGCACCTGCGTTTTGATTCCGCAGGTGCGGCGCCGCAGATGCGGTTGAGTTACCGCAGAAGTGAGAAAAAGGGAAAGTCACCAGGAATCGCAGAAGCGGTAGATTTTTCCGCAGGTGCGGTACCGCATCTGCGGGAGGGGAGCCGCAGATGCGGAATCTGGGCGTTTGAGTGTTAAGTCGCAGATGCGACCTTTGTTCCACAAATGCGGGACCGCAGAAGCGGTCCCAAGGCCGCAGATGCGGAAACTGCTGGACAGTTGATTTAAAAGGGGTTACGCGACCTTGGGGTTATTTCCACCATTTTTATCTCGGCTTTGGAGCTTTTTGGGCGATTTGAAAGAGGGGTTTCAAGGGAACTTCATTGAGGTAAGGAATTTGGACTTAAAACTCGTTCCTATGTCATTATTTCACGGATTAGAGCTAGAAATTATGGAAATTAAGGGTGAAAATTTGGGAAACTAGGGCTTAGTATTGGAGACCTTTGATTGAGGATTTGATGGACCATTTGAGGTCCGATTTTTGTAATTTTAGTATGAATAAACTCGTGAGAGTGTGAGGATTCTGGAAATATAAATTTCACCCGATTCCGAGACGTGGGCCCGATGGGTGTTTTGGTCATTTTTACCTAATTTCGCATATTAGCTTAGAATTTAATTGTAGAATCAGTTACTTGAACTGTTATTTACGTTATTAAATTTAATTGAATAGATTTGGGCCATTTGGAGTCGAATACTCGTGGCAAGGACGTGGTTTCGGGTTGACAATTTAGCCGGTTTGAGGTAAGTGGCTTGTCTAACCTTGTGTGGGGGAAAACTCCCCTTAGGATTTGGTATTATTGATATTTGAAATGCATTGTACGTGAGGTGACGAGTGCGTACTTGTGCTAATTGTTGAAAATCCGGTTTTCTTTAAGAAATTTCAATTGTGTTTCCTTTTCCTGTTTATACTACTTGCAATTTAAGCCCGTTGTTAGCTTAGGGAAGCATGTCTAATTGACTTAATTGCTTTACTTGCCCAAACTGCCTTATTTGGTTTATGTGCAACATGCTAGGCTAGAAGTACCTTTTTTACCTTAGTATGGAATTTGAATTGAGTTGTGTATTTCTTCGTGTTGTTGCTGTGTGTTTACTTTGGGACTATGGGACGGTATCCCAGTAGATCCCCGTGCATATTTACTTTGGGACTACGGATTTGTATTCCAGTAGATCCCCCTTCACTTTTACATTGGAACTACGGAATTGCACCCGGTAGATTCCCCAGTACTGAGTATTTATATTTGGGACTACGGATGTGGTATTCCGGTAGATCCCCGCGCATTTATGAGTTGGACTAAGGGACTGCACCCGAGAGATCCACTGGATATTTACATTTGGGAACTACAGGACGGTATCCTGGGAGATTCCCCGACTGTTGCTTCTGCATTGAGCTGTATTGGTTTTTCCGTGATTCTTTTTTTCTGTTTCAGTTTTTGTTACTATCTATGTCCTGTGATACTTTCACTGTTGCACTTGTTTATACTGTTCTTATTTACGCTGTTGAATTCTTATATTCTATTTAACCTCAGTAGGGCCCTGACCTTCCTCGTCACTACCCACCGAGGTTAGGCTTGGCACATACTAAGTACCGCCTTTTGATACCCAATTTTTTCCGTATATTTTTTCTGTGCAAAATACTTTCGAAATAGCATATGTATGCATATACAAGTATGCCCAAGTGTTTTAGTATTTTTCCTAATCTTTAAAGGATTTTTTAAATCAATTTATTGCCCATTTTAGCAGTACAAAAATCAATAATTATTTCCAAAATTATTTTTTTGGTGAATAACTTATTTTATTCTCATATTTATACCAAAATGTAGCTAGGGTATTTTTTTATACATTTTTACAAATTTTTATGGTATTTTAAAAGCCAAATTGCATACAATTGCCATTTTAGCCTGTTTTAAGAATTAACAGCATTTTATAATTATGAAACTGGTTCAACATTTTTAAGTTAATATTTGTATTAGTTAACTGATCCAGCACTTTTAATTTGATTTCAAAATCATTTTTACTATTTTTATAAGTTAAAAGGGAAAAACTGGCTATTTTAAATATGGCCTCATTTGCATTTCAATTATAGCCAAATTAACCCCCTAATTGACCAAATTTCAAACCAATTTCGGACCAGCCCAATTCCATTTAACCCAACCCTTAACCTATTTAGAACCACCCGACCCAAATCCCTTTTAATCCAGGCCGTTGCTCAATCTGATCAACGGCCACGATTTTCCCTTACCATTTTTATTCACCCAAACCCCTAACCCTAACTCATTTCACTCTATCAGCTGCCCCTGAATCCATTCCTCTCTAGATCTATCTCGAAACCCTAGCCTCTCTCACCATCTCCGACCTCAAGACCCACCGGAAATCATGGCTCCTCCGGCCATGGTAACCTTATACTCACTCCCCATTACTCCTGTGTGCTCGATATTTGAAGAATCAAGGCCAGACCTCGAATGCCTTCATCCAGACCTGTGCCTGCTCGAGTTTTCACGGCCATCGCCGGCCTTGCTCCGGCGTATCCTGGTCCTATGAGCCTATCTCTGACCTTTCCGCCCAAGATCGGACCTTTTCCAAGCCTTTCTCGTTTTAGGGTTCCTCTGAAACCCTAGCTATTCGAGGTTTTCTCTGATTGTTTTCTTAGATCTGTTCCATGTCTGTGCTCTACTTGAGTTTTTAAACATTTTCCCCAATTTTTTCTTTCAAAACTTACTTCTTTCCGATTTAGGGTTTCTGAAAGTTCAAAGTGTTCTCCGACTTTTCTTTTCTATGTGTATTTGTCCTCACTGTGCATATGTGTTTATGTCCTTTCACCACGCATATGTTTCTACTGCATTCTTATGCTTTCTTACTACTATACGTGTTCTTCTGTGCTTTCTATGTTTCATCTTCCTATTGTGTTTCTATACCATGCTCTCACATGTTTATCTTGCTATGTTTCCCTATGTGTTCTTTGGCTATGTTTTTCTGATATCCTTGTGTTCCTCTACTGTATTTTCTACTAAGTTTCTTAGTTCTTTATTTGCCTTCTACTGGACCTTGTTTGAGTTCCCTTTAAACATGTTTCCTCTACTATTTTTCTTAAGTGTTATACTATCTCTTTTCTCTCCTGAATTTGTTTAAGTCCCAGTTTTTTCTTGAACATGTTCCTTCTACTCTCACTATGCTTCAAATCAGTTTCTTCACTCTGTTGTTTCGAATTTGCTATTGTATTTGTTTGCTTTGTCATGAGTTTCTGAAAGAAATCTCTGAGCCCGTTGCCTCCTTATCTCTGATTCGAGTTGGAAACCCTAGAATTTGGGGTTTTTACCAAGGTTTGAGCAAATGTTTGAACTGGGGTTCTATTTTGGAGCCCTTAACTCTTTTAGACTCATTCTGAGTCTATGAGCTGAGTTTGAAATCCTTTGTTTATGACTCTTAACTTTTTCTATGCTAGACTCTTCTACTGATAACCATGATAGTTCTTCGTGTTTAAGCGTGGTTGTATATTTTTATATGTGTGATGAATTCTTTCTTCTAAAAAGGTTTTCCAACTTATGATTCACTAAAATCTTATTTTTAGGGTTTGATTGGTTGTTACAGATTTTCCTTAAGTAAAACCTTTCTTCCCCCTTGTTATGACTGGGTTCACTCACACCAAGTATTTTGGGCTTCTGATTTCGTGGCTGTTAATTGACTCTCTTTACTTAATTATACAACCGTGTATTGTCAAAACCCTGCCCTTAAATAACTATTATGTATTTACCCCTCTTGTACTGCTTTGAAAAGAGTTTGATTAATTTATTTCCTTAATTAGTTATGCCCGTTTGAATCTGAATCCCTTAATTAAGGGAGATTTTCGTGTAATTGATTAGCATTCAGCTTTCAAAATTATTTCTTGCCTTGTTTCTGCCTGCTTTCCACACTATTAATACATGACTCCTTAAGGGAGAACAATCACACACAGACTCTTAAAAATCACAATCACGATTCTCTTCTGAACTTATACTTAGAGCATTCATGCTTCTTGTCTGCACTTTGGCTTTTACAAGACTACTGCTTCTCTTTACTTGCTTCTTTGAAACTGGTATGTCCTAAATTAATTCCAATATCACCCCAATGTGTTTATTTACAGTCTTGTCTGCATGTATACTTTATACCCTTTGTAAAGTGTAACATCTGATTTAAAATGCCTATATGTTATTGCCTGCTTCTCTTCCTTATGAATTACCCCTATGTGTTTATAGTTTCAGCATTATTGTTTACTTTGTCGTTCATGTTCAGTGATTAACTATGTGTGTTTCTTTCATTACAACTGTTTCTATTATAAATCCCTACCCCTATCCCCCTCTATGTATCTGAGTTAAGGTTTTGGCCTGGCAGTACCCAAATTACTGCTCGGGTCTGAACTTGATCTTCAATAGATCCTAACTCCTAAGATTTGGCTGACAGGCTGGTCAGGGGTGTGCCAGCATCCTAATTGCTAGGCATGACCACTAGCCTGCCACGGCCTTCCCTGATTCCTCCTCTGTTGCACTTACACTTACTCTTAGACTCTAAGTTCTGCCCCCCTCCTATGAGCCTTGCCTTGGGAACCTTGAGTTCCCTCTGAACTTGGACATTTGAGGGCTAGCCTTTCCATACTGCACTATATTTCTACAATGATATTTGGGGTGTAAGCATTGCCTGGAGTTGAGGAAACTCCTTGGAACTTTGACACATCCCAAATGAGAGAAAGGCTTTGGAGAATCTATTCCTTGGAAGTTGGTTTATTCCATACGTCAGACTAGGAGTCTAAATTAGGCTCTCCTTGGTTGGAATCTTAATTTCTGATGTATTTTATTCATTCACTTTTCTGGATTCATTCAAGTTGTAATAACCTTGTAATGACTTATGGGGTGTATAGTAAAATGGGGGGAAGGACTTTCATGTTATGCATATGGGGTAGATATCATGCTTTATGTTTACTTCTGCAATTATAAGTCATTCGTTACTGCATATAGAAATCTTGCCTGTAAGTTATTCATTACTGCATATAGAAATCCTGCCTATAAGTTATTCATTAGTGCATATAGAAATCGTGCCTATAAGCTATTCACTTGCATTAGAAATCATGCTTTATAAGTTTCTGCACTTTTGCATACTCCCCTCAGGCAAACAATCCATAGGTTAAAATAACAAATGTACTCCAGAGACCATGCCTATAGGATTCCTGCACTCTTACAAATGTCCTAAGTCAATTACGCTTGAAAGCATGCCTATAGGGATAACTAATGAATCAGAATCGTCAAGCTTGTTTACAAGTTTAAAATCAGTAGCAATGTCGTTTAATATGCAGAACTCGTTTTTTTCTATAACCAGCAAGCCTTCTTTAAAATCAACATACTTTTGCATTGTCAGATATCATGCCTATAGGTTTCACCGAGGCAAACCTTTAGGTAATTAATAACCTTTGCCAGTCTTCAATAATTACAACCAGCAGGCAGGTCTAATTCGGACTTCTTATCTGAAAATATGTGCTAAATCAGCCACCTGTCCTAACGCTTTTAAATTTAATTCAGACCCTAACCAGTATTTGAAGTCATGCTATATATTTGCTTTTAAGTGAGGAGGCCTGTGTGAGCCGTAACTGCTGTTTGATTCTCCCCTATTTGATTATGTGTTTTGTTTGTCGCCTAGACTTTTATCCTTTTAAAACTTCTAAAAGGCCCCAACTCCCTCCCCTTTAGGATTAGTGGTCTCAATGCCTCCGGGACTGATAGGATCGGGATGGGTAATAGCATTCAATAAGTAATGATACTATTCCGCGCTTCAATACCTTAACGGTGTGGGAATGGTAGACATGGATATGATGATCACACGATAACACCACGCGTATAATTGGTTACCGGGCGTTGTGTGGATGATCCATGTTATTTGTAAACCTAGGACCTCTTCTCCTTATGTACTTTCGTTATTGTTTTCTTTAAACTGTCAGTTTTTAGCTCTTTAAACCTTGTATTTTGCTTCACGTCATCTAAAACCTCTTTGAATTTCTAGCATTGTTTCCTTTTAAACGTTTCGCCCATTTCACTTCTTTCGTCTGATTGTTCACATTCGCTATTTGATCCTTATTTTCTGCACTTATACATTCTTTGAAACAACTATGAAACCACCCATTTTCTGACTCCAGCATGCTTATTTAACCTTTATACATTCCTACTTGTAACCATTATGTGGAAGTTGTCTTGTATGCTTATTTGTTTTAAAGTCACAATTATAACATGGCCGGGAACCACACTACTAGATCTTGGGGGGTGCCTAACACCTTCCCCCTGAGATAATTTCAAGCCCTTACCCATTCTCTGGTTCTTCTTCCTTTTAAATTTTTTGGTATCCTAATGCACTTAATCATTAGGTGGCGACTCTTCTAAATCTCAAATCCAAATTCCCAAAAGGAATAGAGTTGTCCGCCCAAAATGTCGTAAACCCGATTTCGCCTTTTAAAAGATTAAAAAGGGGGCGTCGACACCGATGTGGTGTACTCATGCCCTTCCTGCGCATGTTTTTCATGTGCAGATCCAGGTACTTCAACTCAGTCCTACCACCCTTGAGGCGAGGCGACTGCTATAGCGACTTCGAGGTATATCTGCCGTGTCCGCAGACCGAGGAGTCTCTTTCTGTTCTTGTTGTTTAGTATTAGCCCTTCTGTATTTCAGTTCTTGTTAGACATTCTGGAGTTAGAGCTATGTAGTACTTCATAGCTTGTGATTCACGGGTTTCCGGGTCTTGGATTCATGTATAGTTTTTGAGAGATTAATGTTGTGTATGCCAGGCGACACTCTTAGACGTTGTTTATTTATTCTACCTCCGTTTAAACTTTTTTCTCTTTCGCAAATTTGGTTTATTTTCCGCATTTAGGCTTACCTAGTCGTAGAGACTAGGTGCCGTCACGATGGTTCACGGAGGGCGAACCGGTGTCGTGACAATAACTGGCTGTGTACCCACTATAGGAACAATGGGCATTTCAAGGAAAATTGCCACGCCAGGGTTCAGTCTATTCAGAAAAAAAAGTGTTTGCTGAAAAGATAACTACTAAAAAGGGACCAGGTGCTACCCACAAAGGACGCATGTTACCTGCATGGACCAAGAGAGTACTTATTCATCCTCTTTCTTACTACAAGGGACCCAAACTTGTTTGGGTTCCTAAAACTAATCTTGATTTCCTTGTGCAAGGAATAGTAAAAGGAAGCAGTCAACAATGGTTCATGGATAGTGGATGTTCAAAGCACATGACTGGGAACACCATGGACTTTCTTTCACTAAAAGCCCTGCAAGGAGGGAGTGTATCCCTTGGCGATGGGAAAAAAAGGGTACATTCTTGGAGTTGGAAAAGTCGGGAAGTCACTCACTCACTCAATTGAGAATGTGTACTATGTCAATGGTCTCAAGTACAGTCTCCTGAGTGTTTCTCAGATTTGTGATAAAGGGAATAAGGTGGAGTTCTTGTCCAAGATATGCACAGTTACAAATCTGGTAACTGGTGAAGTGGTACTTCTGGCCAAAAGATACAAGAACATCTATGTTGCTGATTTTGAGTCTCTACAAAGTGGTGATCTGAGTTGCTTGAAAGCTGTTGATAATGATGCTGAGCTGTGGCATAGAAGACTGGGGCACACAAGCTTCTCTCTTTTGAATAAACTGATTCAGAAGGACCTGGTCTGTGGTCTGTCCATGTCAAAGTTCAAAGAACATAAAGTATGTGATGCCTGTGCTAGAGGGAATCAAGTAAAGTCCTCAGTGAAGTCTAGGAAAGATGTCAGCACCTCAAAGCCACTTAATCTTCTTCATATGGATTTGTGTGGCCCTATGAGAGTGCAAAGGAGGGGAGGAAAAAGGTACATTTTTATGATAGTGGACTCTGTTCACTTGGAATCTGTTTATGAGAACAAAAGATGAAACCTTTGAGGTATTTGCGGCCTTTGTGAAGAAAATCCAAGTGAAGATGGAGTCTAGAGTAGCATGTATTGGATCAGATCATGGAACAGAATTTGACAATGCCAAATTTGATGAGTTCTGTAACGAAAATGGCATTACCCACAACTTCTCAGCCCCAAGAACTCCCCAACAAAATGGAGTTGTGGAAAGGAAGAATAGAAATCTTGAGGAAATGGAAAGAAGAATGCTAATCGACAGTGGGATTGCAAAGAACTTCTGGGTTGAAGCTGTAAACACTACCTGCTACTTGGTGAACAGGTGCATGATCACATCACTCCTGCATAAAACCCCCTATGAGTTGCTGAATGGAAGAAAACCTAAGCTGACTCACCTAGGAACATTTGGGTGAAAGTGTTATGTTCTCAACTATGGAAAGGATCAGCTTGGAAAATTTGATGCCAAATGTGATGAAGGAATCTTCTTGGGGTACACTTCTCAAAGCAAAGCTTACAAGATATACAACAAGCGGACTCAGTGTGTCGAGGAAAGTGTCCACGTAATCTTTGACGAGTCCTATCCCTCCTGTGAGAAAATCAGCAAGGATGATCAAGATGGAGAGCCTCTACTAGTTCCAGGAGAAGTCATTGACATGACAAACGGAAAAGCAGACATGATGAGTCAAGTGAAGGAGCCAAGTGTAGACAATGCCACTTCTTCCTCAAGGGAACCAGGTACTACAATTACAACCACTAAAGCTGAAGAGAGAGTGGTTGATGCAGTGCAAGATACTCCACAGGTGGCTGAGAGTAGAATACAAGGGAACCAGTCAGATCCACCCAGCTCCTCTACAAATGACCCTCAAATGCCCAACTGGAAACACAAAAGTTCTCATCCTCTTGACAACATAATTACCCCTCTAGATTTCGGAGTGCAAACCAGATCAAAAGCCAGAAATTCACTTGCTTTCTCAGCTTTTCTTTCCTAAATATAACCCAAAAATATCAAGGAAGCCCGAAAGGATGCAGACTAGATTACAACCATGCAATATGAGTTGCATCAATTCGAAAGAAACAATGTATGGCACCTGGTACCTAGACCCTCAGATCGAACCATTATAGGAACCAGGTGGGTATTCAGGAACAAGCTTGATGAACATGGAAACACTACAAGGAACAAGTCCAGGCTAGTGCTTCAAGGTTACAATCAGGAAGAAGGAATTGATTATGATGAGACATTTGCTCCGGTTGCTCGCATGGAAGCTATTAGAATTCTAATTGCCTTTGCATCACATATGGAATTCACTTTGTTCTAAATGGATGTCAAAAGTGCATTTTTGAATGGAATTCTTGAGGAAGAAGTCAATGTAAAGCAACCTCCGGGGTTTGAATGCCATGAACATCCTGAATATATGTTTAAGCTGGACAAGGCTTGTACGGGTTGAAGCAGGCTCCTCGAGCTTGGCATGAAAGGTTGTCCAAGTTCCTCTTAGAAAATGGTTTTACAAGAGGAAAAATTGACAACACCCTGTTCCCGAAGAAACGGGGGAGGAACCTACTCATTGTTCAGGTATATGTTGATGATATCATTTTTGGGACAACAACTGATTTACTGTTTGAAGATTTTGCAGATCTCATGGGAAATGAGTTTGAAATGAGCATGATGGGTGAGTTGAATTTCTTCTTGGGTCTTCAAGTGAAGCAGTACACAAAGGGTACATTCATTTGCCAGCAGAAATACATTAAGGTGCTCTTGAAAAGGTTTGATATAGAAGCATCAAAAGTGATAGACACTCCCATTGCAATTGCTACTCGACTGGACATCGATGAATCTGGCTCTTCTGTGAATCAAACCATGTATAGAGGCATCATTGGGTCTCTTCTCTACCTCACTGGAGCAGACCTGATATAGTCTTTAGTGTGGGGCTATGTGCAAGGTTTCAGTCAAATCCCAAGGAATCTCATCTGAAGGCTGCCAAAAGAATTTTAAGATATCTTAAGGGAACACAGGACCTGGTCCTGTACTACCCCTCAGGTGACAGTTTTAATCTTGTTGGGTATGCTGATGCTAAGTATGCTGGTTATCTTGTGGACAAGAAAAGTACTTCTTGAATGGCTCACTTTCTAGGATCTTGTCTCATCTCATGGGGCACAAGGAAGCAAAACTCAGCGGCTCTTTCAACAGCTGAAGCAAAATATGTAGCTGCATCTTCTTGCTGTGCTCAGCTCCTATGGATCAAACAACAATTAGAAGATTTTGGTGTATACACTGAATATGTGCCTCTTCAATGTGATAACAGCAGTGCTCTTAACATGGCCAAGAATCCAGTTCAACACAACAGAACCAAGCTCATTGATGTGAGACATCATTTCTTGAGAGACGATAAGCAGATATCTTCACCAAAGCATTGAGTAGGGAGCATTTCAAAAGAAATAGGGTGAAGCTGGGACTATTGAAGCCTAATTGAGAACCTGATTTCCATCAGTCGGCTATGAAAGTCACCTTTAGGTAATATTAGCTATAGTGTTTTCCGTCCAAGTCTAACTCACTTCAATACCATTGCAGGCAGACACGCATGATTATTATAGAAGCTGCAGATGCACTACATGGGCGGTAAAAGAGGATTGAAATTTTCAAAGACAGGTCAATCACCTGGTTCTTGTACCAAAGGTTAGTAGTCCTGTGCATTCTTTAATAGATATCTTAAAAAGGTGCAAATATCAACTGCCATGTCATCCACCTTTTCAGACTCTGCTGTCATGTCTTTTCATTTCACATCCTCTCTATCTCCCTTTAAAATGTTGCAACTTTCCACGCACTTCCACCGTTTCAGAACCAGTTCCTATCTCTCTCCTCATGATTATCTTCTCTCATTAAAATACTCTCTTCTCTTGACTGATCATATTTCTCTCCTCAGACCTTCTCTAATAATTCTCAACTCTATCTCTTCAATGGATGACAATCACTCCAAAATCCCTTCTTCAGTCGACACTAACCTAGAGAAAACCCTTAAGTCCTCCTTCCCTGATGAATCTTCTATCACCATTCCCGTCTCAACCACTAAAACAACCTCAAACCCAGATTTCCCTTCATTCTCTAGTTCTAATGCGGCTATCTCAGACCTCTCTCTTCCTCTAAACGATGAGGACTCAGAAACCCCTATAATCGATGATCCTTCATCTCTATCGACTTAGCTTCTCACCAACCAAGGTAAAAGTGTAGAACAGGGTAAAGTTACATGGTCTGTAGAGGTTTCAGGGGCTAGGTTTGATCAACCTTCTGCCATTCTTACTACAGATTCTGTGGTGACCATGGAGCCTCTAGATGATGAAACCGTCACGACCATTCTTGTTGTATCTGTAGATGGAATATTGCACGAGGTAATTTCTGGTGTACCCAAGTCTCAGAGGAATGAGACACAAGGGTTAGTGGAAGAAGGAGCCATGGTGCTGTTTGAAGGCTCTACACCAGCAGAACTACTCGGCCTTCTCGTGAAGGACCCGGCCCCTCTCCGGAGGAAACAGGTCAAGGTTCCCACTCCCAGGTCAGTTCTGCTCCTGCACCTTCACCACACCCTGTTGAGCCCTTGGAAATTCTGGTTCATGAGATAAGGTCTAGTGATGAGGAAGATAAAAACAACATTGCTCTTGATGCATTTATTTTCAAGCGAATGGCAGTAATCACTCCTGAGTCTTCTACTAAGCGACCTACTACTAGGTTGCAAGCAAAGGAAGCTTATGAGTCTGCCCTCTAAAAGAGCAAAAGGAGCAGTAAGAAGAAAAAGAAGAGGTTGGTGAAAATGGTGAAGTAGTATGTGATAAGAGTGTCCCTGTGGTGGAAGTGTATGAGGAAGCAACAGAGGAACCTAATTCCTTGGTAAAAAGGTCACAGAAGAAGAAGCAATATGTTTCACTGGAGGATGTTACAACCCCAATTTCAAAGTTGAAAGATGTTGTGAGTGAACCATCAGTTTCTTATGAGGATGTTTTGGTCAAGTCTAGTGGAAAAGCAATATCAAATGTTGTGAAGTCTAGCAAGAGGAAGTTAGAACCTGTAAAGGAACCTGGTTCGGCAAAGAAAGTGAAAAGTGAGACTTGGTTTGCTACAGAACGTTTGAGGCACCAAAAAGTCTTGTTGGGTCGCACTTTTGACCCAGCAATTTCTAATATGGTTGGAACGAGAAGAGTAATTGAGATTGTTGAGTTTTAACGGTGGGGGCATCTGCTCCAAATAGATGCGCCCAAGGTGCATGAGGATGAGGTTCGAAGCTTCTATGCTGACCTCTTTCCCGTTGATACCGACCACATTTCTGCCTTAGTTAATGGGGTGGATATCGTGTTTGATGTGGCTCTGCTTGGGGATATTCTTAAAGTCCCTACTATTGGTGTGTCTTTTGTAAAGGATGTGTGTGGTTCAAACTTCAGAAATGCAATTGTAAAGGATGGAGCAAACCAGCAGGGGGAACGGGTTCACAAGAAAGCCTTGTTGTTT
>NW_017671709.1:4572-58935 GCF_001879085.1 Nicotiana attenuata | reverse complement strand
CGAAAGTAAACTGTGTATAACTGGAATGTGACTGCCACAGAAACAGTGCACACAGTGCAGCACAGTTCTGCAGTCACTTGTATTTTGACCAACCAAGTGCTTACATCATTCAAGTGATGTCATCAAAGGTGTATTAACAAGAGTATTACAACAAAACATCACTTGAACACTTGAGAATTCACTCCAAGCATTCAATCCTTCTGAGATTCGTGCATTCAATTCTCAAGTGCCTCAAGAACAAAGTTTTACGCTACTACGGACCAGTTCTTAAATCTAGTATTTTGTTGTCCTTAGTTGAGTTGTAACTATGTAATTGTTCTTCATTGTAATTCCTAATTTGCTTGTCTAGAAGCGTTGGTTAGGAACCCCTTTGTAAAACCATAAACCCTTTGTGTTTTTGTTGTGACTAGAGTTAGTCATGAGTTGAAGTCTTTGTAATAGGTGTATTGCAAAGTGGCTTGTAATAGGTGTATTACGAGTTAGTGAGGGATTAAGAGTTTAATTCCTAGATTGCATAGGTTGTAATCTAAATGTTGCCCATAGTGAAGGTGAAATCCTACAAGTGTAGGTCGTAGTTTTCTCTCCCCTAGAGCAGGGATATTTCCACGTAAAACTCCCTCTCTTATTTACTTACTATTTTATTAACGTTCTCAGTGGAAACTCATAGAGGACCTGGTACTCTATAGTTTGGTGGACTCATATAAACTATCAATTGGTATCATAGCAGGTTCCTCCCACTAGGCTAACACCTAGGACGGTGATTCACTGTGTGAAAAATTTGCAAAACTCATGGGAAGTGAGTTTGAAATGAGCATGATGGGTGAGTTGAATTTCTTCTTGGGTCTTCAAGTGAAGCAGTCCACAAAGGGTACATTCATTTGCCGGCAGAGATACATCAAGGAGCTCTTGAAAAGGTTTGATATGGAAGCATCAAAAGTGATAGACACTCCCATTGCAACTACTACTCGACTGGACATGGATGAATCTGGCTCTTCTGTAAATTAAACCATGTATAGAGGCATAATTGGGTCTCTTCTATACCTCACTGCCAGCAGACCTGATATTGTCTTTAGTGTGGGGATATGTGCAAGGTTTCAGTCAAATCCCAAGGAATCTCATCTGAAGGCTGCCAAAAGAATGTTGAGATATCTTAAGGGAACACAACACCTGGTCCTGTACTACCCCTCAGGTGACAATTTAATCTTGTTGGGTATGCTGATGCTGACTATGCTGGTTATCATGTGGACAGGAACGTACTTCTGGAATGGCTCACTTTCTAGGATCTTGTGTCATCTCATGGGGCACTAGGAAACAAAACTCAGTGGCTCTTTCAACAACTGAAGCAGAATATGTAGCTGCAGCTTCTTGCTGTCCTCACATCCTATGGATCAAACAACAATTGAAAGATTTTGGTGTATACACTGACTGTGTGCCTCTTCTATGTGATAACACCAGTGCTCTCAACATGGCCATGAATCTAGTTCAACACAAAAGAACCAAGCACATTGATGTGAGACATTATTTCCTGAGAGACAATGTGAAGAAGGGGCTTATCTGTATGAATTCTGCAGTACAGAAGATCAAATTGCAGATATCTTCACCAAAGCATTAAGTAGGGAGCATTTTGAAAGATATAGGGTGAAGCTAGGGCTAATGAAGCCTAATTGAGAACCTGCTTCCCATCAGTTGGCTATGGAAGTCACCTTCAAGTAATATTAGCTAAAGTATTTTCCGGCCAAGTCTAACTCACTTCAATACCGTTGCAGGTAGACACGCATGATGATTATAGAAGCTGTAGATGCATTGCATAGGCGGTAAAAGAGGATTGAAATTTTCAAAGAAAGGTCAAGCACCTGGTTCTTGTACCAAAGGTTAGCAGTCCTGTGCATTCTTTAATGCACATCTTAAAAAGGTGCAAATATCAACTGCCATGTCATCCACCTTTTCAGACTCTACTGAAACGTCTTTTCATTTCAAATCCTCTCCATCTCCCTCTGAAACGTTGCAACATTCCACGCACTACCGCCGTTTCAGAACCGGTTCCTATCTCTCTCCTCATGATTATCTTCTCTCATTAAAACTCTCTCTTCTCTTGACCGATTATATTTCTCTCCTCAGACCTTCTCCAATAATTCTCAACTCTATCTCTTCAACGGTTGACAATCACTACAAAATCCCTTCTTCAGTCGACACTAACCCATAGAAAACCCTTAAGTCCTCTGTCCCTGATGAATCTTTTGTCACCATTCCCGTCTTAACCAGTGAAACAACCTCCAACCCAGATTTCCCTTCACTCTCTAGTTCTAATGCGACTATCACAGACCTCTCTCTTCCTCAAAACGATGAGGACTTAAAAACCCCTAAAATCGATGATCCTTAATCTCTATCGACTGAGCTTCTCACCAACCAAGGTAAAAGTGGAGAACAGGGTAAAGTTCCAAGGTCTGTAGAGGTTTCAGGGGCTAGGGTTTATCAACCTTCCGCCATTCTTACTTCAAATTCTGTGGCGACCATGGAGCCTCTAGAGGATGAAACCGTCGCGACCATTTTTTTTATATCTACAGATGGAATATTGCATGAGGTAATTTCTAGTGTACCCAAGTCTCAGAGGAATGAGACACAGGGGTTAGTGGAAGAAGGAGCCATGGTGCTGTTTGAAGGCTCTGCACCAGCAGAAACTACTGGGCCTTCTCGTGAAGGACCTGACCCCTCTCTGGAGGAAACAGGTGATGGTTCCCACTCTCAGGTCAGTTCTTCTCCTGCACCTTCTCCACACTTTGCTGTTGAGCCCTTGGAAATTCTAGTTCCTGAGATGAGGTCTAGTAATGAGGAAGATCAAGACAAAATTGCTCTTGATGCATTTATTGTCAAGCGAAGGACAGTAATCACTCCTGAGTCTTCTACTAAGCGACATACTACTGGGTTACAAGCAAAGGAAGCTTCTGAGTTTGCCCTCCAAAAGAGCAAAAGGAGCAGTAAGAAGAAAAAGAAGAGGTTGGTGAAAAATGGTGAATTAGTATGTGATAAGAGTGTCCCTGTGGTGGAAGTGGATGAGAAGCAACAGAGGAACCTAGTTCCTTGGTAAAAAGGTCACAGAAGAAGAAGCAATCTATTTCAGTGGAGGATGTTACAACCCCCAGTTCAAAGTCGAAAGATGTTGTTAGTGAACCATCAGTTGCTGATGAGGATGTTTTGGTCAAGTCTAGTGGAAAAGCAAAATCAAGTGTTGTGAAGTCTGGAAAGAGAAAGTTGGAACCTATAAAGGAACCTGGTTCGGCAAAGAAAGTGAAAAGTGAGACTCGGTCTACTACAGAACGTTTGAGGCACCAAAAAGTCTTGTTCGGTCGTACTTTTAACCCAACAATTTCTGATATGGCTGGCATGAGACAAGTAATTGAGATGGTTGAGCTTCAACGGTGGGGGCATCTGTTCCAAATAGATGCGCCCAAGGTATATGAAGATGAGGTTCAAAGCTTCTACGCTGACCTCTTTCCCGTTGATACCGACAACATTTGTGCCTTAGTTAATGGGGTGGATATCGTGTTGGAGGTGGCTCTTCTTGGGGATATTCTTAAAGTCCCTACTGTTGGTGTGTCTTCTGTAAAGGATGTGTGTGGTTCAAACTTCAGAAATGCAATTGTAAAGGAAGGAGCAAACCAGCAGGGGGAACGGGTTCACAAGAAAGCCTTGTTGCCTGTTTATCAGTTGTTGTTCGAGCTAGTAAACAAAGTTATTCTACCATGTGCTGAGAGGAGGTCCATGGCTTCAAAATCAGACTTGTATCTAATGAAGGCACTAGATGGATTCTCAGCAGTGAATCTGCCTGCTATCATGATTGAGCACATGCAGAAGGTAGCAACTTTCAAGGATGGCAATCATGGTCTTCCGTATTGGTTCCTCATTACGCACGTGTTTATGTTCTTCAAAGTGCCACTGGGATAGTGCAAAGTAGGGACCAAGAAGCAGACCTTCTCTCAAACAACTTTGGAGGAATGTGAGTGCATCGAGAAGAATGGGGGGGGGGGGAGGCAGTACACCGACAATCTCTCAGCTCATCAATGCTCAAAACAGCGCAACTGAGGAGATTCGAAGATTGAAGGCGAGGAACGCTATCCTGGAAGGTCAGCAGGCCCAAAGGGCCCTGGGGTCAAATGAGGAGATAGCTCGTTTGACAAAAGAAAATGCTGATCTCAGGGCACAAGCGGAGAACCTGAAAGAGCAACTGCTCACCGAGGAAAAGTCGGCGAATGCCGAATAGACCTTAGTTCTCCAAACCTTTTGTTGCAGCTTCCATGCCCTCTACTCCTAATGCCCTTTAAGCAACGCTTTCAATGACCAGTTTCTGGATTTTCCCTTTTCTTTTTTTTAGTGACTGGGCAGCTGTTTTTGTTTCCTTTTGTTTGGATGTTGGATGGGATGTAATAGTACTGCTCCTGATGACAACAGTCCGATCTTTGCCTTTGCTGTATAGCAAAGGCATATGTTTTATCTATAAAAACTATCCTCTTTTGCTATCTAAATGGTTATGTTCTCCATTTCTCTTTTCTATCATGTTGTGTGCACATATGTGGCATGAGTTAGCTATGCTAGACTTCTCTATGCCGATTGCGTGCTTGTGTATCTTTAATGATGCCAAGTACAATTGAAATAGGGATCTGACTAAGGGGAAGCATAAACTCAGGGGGAACTTGTGAAGTTCCTGTTGCTTCATCTGGTTATTTCTGTTTAAAAATCTGTTATCAATGTGTAAGTTTTTCATCACCCAAAAAAGGGGAAATTGATGGGTTTTCATGTCTTAGCTTTATGTTTTGATGATCTAACAGACTTAATGTCAAAGAACCAGATGGGGAACCTGACACACTTGGTACACATTGATAATCAACAGACCCCAGCTAATGTGAACTGCTTCAACTTTAGAAGAGAGAGAACCAATACAAGGACCTGATCCCTTGTGTTTTCCTGACAGCAGTACGAAAGTAAACTGTGTATAAGTGGAATGTGACTGCCACAGAAACAGTGCACACAGTGCAACACAGTTCTGTAGTCACTTGTCTTTTGACCAACCAAGTGCTTACATCATTCAAGTGATGTCATCAAAGGTGTATAAACAAGAGTATTACAACAAAACATCACTTGAACACTTGAGAATTCACTCCAAGCATTCAATCCTTCTGAGATTCGTGCATTCAATTCTCAAGTGCCTCAAGAACAAAGTTTTACGCTACTACGGACCAGTTCTTAAATCTAGTATTTTGTATTCCTTAGTTGAGTTGTAACTATGTAATTGTTCTTCATTGTAATTCCTAATTTGCTTGTCTAGAAGCGTTGGTTAGGAACCCCTTTGTAAAACCATAAACCCTTTGTGTTTTTGTTGTGACTAGAGTTAGTCATGAGTTGAAGTCTTTGTAATAGGTGTATTGCAAAGTGGCTTGTAATAGGTGTATTACGAGTTAGTGAGGGATTAAGAGTTTAATTCCTAGATTGCATAGGTTGTAATCTAAATGTTGCCCATAGTGAAGGTGAAATCCTACAAGTGTAGGTCGTAGTTTTCTCTCCCCTAGAGCAGGGATATTTCCACGTAAAACTCCCCATCTTATTTACTTACTGTTTCATTAACGTTCTCAGTGGAAAATCATAGAGGACCCGGTAATCTATAGTTTTGTGGACTCATATAAACTATCACACTCCTAACATTTGCACCAGTAGTTTTACCTTATCCCTGGTACCTGGAACAATTAGAAAACATGTTAGTGAAAAGGGGCTCAGATTCCAGGTTCTTGTGGGTACTGGAAGTGAGTATGGGTTCAGGGGATGTGGGGGAAGTGGTAGCAACTCTGCTTTTTGATGAGCAACTGTTTGCAAGTTCTTGTGTTGATTGTATTTAGTTGTATATTTGTTTCTGTGGTTTGGAGGGAATTCAAAAGCTGCAGTAGAGACAGATGCAGAGGCAACTCTGTTGCATATCCATGTAGCCCTTCTGTGATGTAGTGCACAGTTAGTTTGAGAGGGGTTCTTGCATTCTGTGGGAAAGCTGTAGCATTGAGGTGAGGGAAAGGATTGTTCAGCTGATTTGTTGATGTTTTTTTTGTAGCAAATATACCACTAGGCATTGCTGCCTAGTGGTAATATATATATATAAATCCCAAAATTGGGTCCAAAACATCCAAGATGTCCAAAACAAAATCTAAAATGTACTAAGCTACTAGCAAGTGTAAAGGCTAATAAGCTATAAATAAAAGTATTAGCTACTACAACGTGTAAAGCTGCATGATTCAATCTCCTGTCAGTGTAAGTGAATCCAATGGCCAAAGGCAAATACCAAGCAGCACCTCCAATGCTCTCACCAGGCGCAAGGGTATGCATTCCAAAGGCAAATATGGACTCCAAACAGCTACACCAATCGATTGAAATTAGCAAAATCTCCCCATCTTTCATGTTGATCCAATGAGTTCCATTCTAGCAAAACCATTCAGAAAGTTTGTCATCTGCTCCCTCAACACTAAGGTCATGCATACTGCATTATCATCTCCAGAATGAGTGTGTAAACACGCCAGCTATACCACTTGAAAAGATGACAACTCAATATACATGTAAATACTAAGTAAAACAAATACAGAAATGGGTTGTGAAACAGATGAAGGAACAAATGTGCAGATTCAGCTTCCTCTTTGTGTGCTATGTACTTATGTGAGACCATTGCATTTTGATCTCTTAGCCTGTACTTATCAGTAGCCCTACTTAAACATATCAGACAAAGACTAACTACTACTGCCAGAACTATTGAGGCATGACCCCTTCTGGACATTGCCATCACACCCCCAGAATGAGCATGAAATCGTGCTGATACCACTGGGAAGTGTAATACCAATCTCCAAAAACTTACAAGAACAAGTTCAGGCAGTATTCCCCTTCAATCACCTTCTTCATCACTAATGAATCTGTCTCCAAAATGAGAGGGTGAATGTTATGTTCAACACAATATTCCACGTCCCTTAGAAACAATCGGCCCTAGCCTCAGCTGCTACTATTTGTTGTCCTCCCCCAAGTCGACTGACCTTGCATAAATTACGGTCCCCTTCATCATTCCTCACACAGAATCCAAGTGAGCTAGGGCCTGGATTACCCCTTGATGCACCATCTGTATTGCATTTGTACCATCCTTGGAAAGGAAGCTGCCAAGTAACTCTCCTTGTAATTATAACAGGCTTCTATCCTTCAAAATACTGGATCATATTTGGCCATAACATAGGAATATTAGGTAGCCAACCATACCTCACCTTTGCCAAATAATGTAATGTTATATTAAATTCATGGATCACCCTATGTGTAGAAACTGAACCTCCATGTTTTCCTGCATTTCTCTTCATCTATAACTCCCAAGTAATAATAGCTGGAACTGCTTGAAATAGTGGCTTTAGTTTTGGACAACACTGTGCATTCCACCAATGTCTGATCACTAGCTTCAACTGCACCAATGGCACTGTGATTCCTGTAGCTCCCATGAACAAATTCCACACTTTAGAGGTAGTAACACTTGTGAGGAATATGTGCTGCATAGTTTCTTCTTGTGGCTGTTGACAACACCAGCATCTAGACATCACCATCTGCCCTTGTCTCTTCCAAATATCATCAGTAGCTATTTTCCCCCTCCATAGTCTCCATAAGAAGAAAGATATCTTGAAAGGAAGCCCTTTTATCCACATATGCTTGAATTCATGATTAGGATTAGATCTATGTCTTATAATTTGCCAAGCACTAGTCCCACTGAACTTACCTAAAGAGGTTGGCATCCAGTATGGCTTGTCCCAATGCTCCTCACTTCCCTCATAATGTACATTAGACCTGACATGATCAGCAATCTCCTCAATAAAGTTTTGTTCCAGTAGATCTTCATTCCATGTTCCTTCCAGTCTTAATTCTGCTACATCTTGTAGATCTTCATTGATAGGAAAATCTTCATGAAGTACATGATATAGAGCTCCCAAACCTGTCCAATTCTCATGCCATATGTTTGTTGTTCCACTCATCAACTCCCATAGAAGCTCATGCTCTACATCCTCCCTAGCATTTAACATTTGCTTCCATACATGGGATCCTTTTCTAAACTGGACTACTGTTGGCAACTCCTTCTTACAATATTTGTTGCACATGAAGTTGGACCATAGTGACTTTGTAGTTCTAAACATCCACCAAAGCTTAGCAAACAATGCCTTAGAGAAATCATTTAGAGATCTGAACCCCAATCCCCCTTCTTCTTTGGGTAAACATAGATCTTGCCGTGAAGACCAGTGCCTGCTTCTTCCCTCCTCCTTTGTGCTCCTGAAAAAACTTGCAAACAACTTATGAAGATGTACTAAAATGTTATTTGGAGTGTCCAGAACTGAGAGCATATGAACTGGCATGCTTTGCAACACACTAGATATGAGTGTTGCTTTCCCCCCAAATGATAGTACTTACCTTTCCATAAGTGTAGCATAGCTTTCACCTTCTTGATAAGATCATCATAATACTCCTTCCTCCTTCTAGTGTAGAAAATAGGGCATCCAAGGTATGTGAAAGGGAATTTACCTCTTGTGAAACCAGTAATATCCTCCACTGCTCGAACTAATCCATGTGCTACCTTAGCATGCATGTAGTAGGAACTCTTTGCTTTGTTTATCATCTGAACTGACACTTTCTCATAATCACCCAACACTTTCATTATTTTGCACAAAGATGAAGGATGAGCAGATGCAAATACAATGGTATCATCAACATATGCTAGATGATTCAAGGATCAAACCATTTAGGCATCCCAAACCCCACAAAAGATTTATCATCAAACAGTTTGTTTAATGATCTTGATAACACCTCAACTGATAGTATGAACAATGCTGGAGATAGGGGATCACCTTGCTTTACCCCTCTAGTTGACTTGAAAAATCCTGAAGCTTGTCCATTCACCAATACAGAATACCAATTGTTTGACACCAAATTCCAAACCATGTTAATGAAATGTTCTGAAAATCCCATCCTTCTCAACACATGTAACAAATATTTCCATGAAACTCTGTCATAAGCCTTAGCCATATCCAGCTTAATAACCACATTAACTGGCTTGCCCCTTAGCCTTATATCTGTCACTATCTCTTGTGTCAATAATATGTTCTCAAAGATACTCCTACCCTTCACAAATCCTGATTGATTAGGAGATATCAGTAATGGCAGAAACTTCTTCAATCTGTCATGTAGCACCCCAGACAACACCTTGCTAGTAAAATTGCTCAAACTGGTAGGTCTTAGGTCAGAAAAAGTCTCCACTCTAAGCTTCTTTAGCAATAAGACTAGATTAGTGTGTGTTATGGATTTTGGCAGTGTTGCTCCCCCATAAAAGTGCATTACCATATTATGTATGTCTCTACCAACGATATCCCAGCAAGATTGATAGAACAAACCAGTAAATCCACCAGGACCACCAGCACTTTCCCCACTTAGTTCAAACACAGCTCCTTCCACTTTTTCAAATGTTGGCAGCCTACTTAACTCCATATTCTGCTCCAATGTAACCATGGATGGACATTATCTAATAAACTGAAATTAGAAGTATCACCTTTATTAGAGAACTGTCTTCTATAGAACTCCACTGCAACATCAGCCATTTGCTCTTGATTTTCGATCCACACCCCACTAGAATTTTGGATCCTTTTCAATTGCAGCTTCTTTCTTTTTCCATTCACATGATTGTGAAAAAAGCTAGTGTTCCTGTCCCCTTCAGCAAACCAATTCAGACCAGCCTTTTGCTTCCAATATTGCTCCTCTATGCTCAGATATTTCTTCAACTCTAATCGAGCCTTTTGTAGTACAAATCTATTTTCAATTGTTGGTTCCTCCTCAAATAGCATCTCCTTGACCTTAACTATATCTTCCAGTATAGCCAATTGCTTGAATATATCTCCAAAAGTGTCCCTACTCCTCTTTGATAGAGCTGCCTTTACTTTCTTGAGTTTTTGCTTGAATATAAGAAAAGGATCACCTATGAAGTCAGCTTCCCAATTCTGCTTCACCACCTCCTTGAATGTAGATCCAGAAATTTAAAAATCTGAATGGCTTGACACAATTGACAGTTTGCTCACCACAAGTCATCAGCAAAGGAGCATGATCTGAACCAGTTCTAATAAGGTGTTCCACTTCAATAGTAGGCAACATATTCTGAAAAGGCAAATTCACAAATATTCTATCCAGCCTCTTGAATATACACTGAGCATTAGGTCTCCCATTCCACCATGTAAATGGACTCCCTTTGTACCCTTGTTCAAACAAACCACAAGAGTTTACACAAAAGGCAAAGTTCTCATATTCAGGAGGATGTACAGGCAGTCCCCCTATCTTCTCATCTTTATGCAACACTACATTAAAATCTCCTCCTACCAACCATGGAAGCTCCATATCACTTGCTAGATAGTACAAATGATCCCACAATTGTAGTCTCTCCATTGCTGAAGATTTGGCATAGACAAATGTAATCATCATGTGCTGTCCCAACTCATGATGAAACACTTCCACAGTTACTTGTTGTTTAGTATCCTCCACCAGTTCCCATTCTACTACTGAATCAAAAAATAACCATATTTGCCCATTAATATTTGCATAAGCAGTCTCCATATTCAGCCTTCTTCTATATCTATTAATGAATCCTTTCTTTTGAAAAGGTTCCATCAGTGCAACTACACAAAAATTATGCTCCTTATTCATATTTCTCACTCTAGGAAGGCCTGTTGAGTTTTCACAGACCTTATGTTCCAAATGAGTGTCTTAATCATCATCATTTACTTAATGAGGCTGCCCTCCTGGGCATAATTCTTGTAGGTTGAGCAGATTCTTTATTGTAATTCTTCTTTGTCTTCTTACCTCCCTTAGCACTGGCTGTAGGTGATTGGTCCCCTTCCCTAGCCACTTGCTTGAAATTTTCAACAGTTGATTCATCATCTCCTTCATCCTCCATTGTATTTTGGCCTAGGATTTCTTCATCAATTGGTACCACATTATGTGTAACAAGATCATGCAGATGCTGAAGTGGAGTCCTCAATGGAACATTGAGATGCAATTGCATGATTTTATCAGTTCCAGACTCCATTGGTACCTCCTCTAGATCCCCAGACTCTCTTGGTACAATTGCTTGCTCTAACTGTTCATTACTCAATTCGTTCTCCTTGGCCTGCTCTATGGTAGTAATAGCAGCCTGCATCAATTTGAATTGCATCTCATAGACATTGCCAAGTCCAGGATTTACTGTAGTTGCCTGCACAGGAATTACTGTTCCATTGGATTTACCCATCTTCCCTTGTCATGTCTGCTGCTCTAACCTCATTGTCTTATCTATGACCTTCATAGGAACATCTTCACCAGGTCCCTTCTTCAATGCATAGATAGGAACTCCATCTACATATGCCAAAATAGTCACAGTTTTTTCAGAAGTTATTGTTCCATTGCCCTCCCACTTGCTCTGAGCTGTTTGATCTGACCTATATAGATTTCCAGCTTCCCTAGATGCTCCTTTACCATCTCCAATTTGTTTCCCATCTTGATCCATCACAGAATTCAAATTTTCCTCAACCCTAGTTTTGGAACTGCTAGGGTTTACTGTAGAATCTTCAGTAATTCCAGTTTTTTGAGTTTAGGAGGTAATCTTCCTTGCATTGTCTCCTATCACTTGTTCCTCCCTCTGCTGATTCTCCAATACCTCAACTTCTTCATTCCATAAAGTCTTAACTGAATTAACCTCATTGAGTTCATTTATATGCCCGGAATCTTCATGAGTTTGGGAAGGAATATCTTGCTATGACTTATTGGTAGTCACATTGCACTGCCTTAATTCCTCCTTATTTGTCCCAAATCTCCTATGCACCCAATCTATGGTATTTTCCTTTCTAGTTTCAACATCCGTCCTTGTATCAACAGGAATAAGAGCTGCCTCCCTTTCCTTATTTGCATTCTCCACAGCTTCCTTTTTTACTTTTCTCAAATCAAATTCTTCCTTATTTAGAGATGAATTTCCACCTTCCTTTCCCGGTTACTTACTTGAATCACCTCCCCCAATCCCATTAAGAGTAGGATTAGATTGATCCCTTCCATTCTTCTTCCTTTCCTGCTGCTGGTCCTTGATTGTTCCCTTAAATGCTTTCTCTTTCCTTTCATTGTTGTCCTTACCATCTACACTGCCATCAGTAATTGTCAATATTGGTTGAACATCTTCCTCTACTTCTAATGCTTCAAATTTGTTTTTGGACACCACTGCCTCCTCCATAAGCTCCCCTTTGCCCTTGTTGTCCTCTTTTACCTCATTAATAATGTAACCTCTTTTATCTCTTTGATATTTATTCTTCCTAGCTTGCATCCATTCCTGTTTAGCATTGTTATTGGCAGGCTTTCCAACCACTTTTCCACTTGATAACACCTTGGTTGACTGTGCAGCTGTGCCGATAGCATTAGAACTCACCACCATTGTCTTCTCCTTGCCTTGTTCCTTGCTCTCATCACTGAAACTTTTATGCAATTCTGGGTGAACTACCCAGCATTCCATCTCACTATGGCCTTATTTCTTGCATGTCTTACAATACTTAGGCATGTAGTCATACCTTATTTTGATCCACTTCGATTCCTCAGGTCCAGTTTCATCAGCTTTTTCAATGATCTTTATCCTTTGGGGCAGTGTTGCAAGTAGACTAACCTCCACCTTAACCTTAGCACAACTAGGTCTTGTGCCATTTTGAGTAGCCAAATCAACATGCAATGGTCTACCTACTGCATTAGCCAACGAAAAGACAAAGTTCTTACCAAAAAAATTAGGAGGAAGATCTTGAAAAGATATCCAAGCGATGGCAATTGGTGTCTCAACATCAGGAGACCACCAAGGACTCCACTTTGTACATCTCATCTGCCAGAATTCACCTCGAGCTTTCAAATAAAAAGCTGGCTTCGATAACAAGTGAATATAATCCTCCATTAACGATAACTTTATCAAAACATGCGAATCTTCAATCAAACCAACATAACATGGTCCTTTGAGCTCACACTGAATTGGAATTGCCTTCCTCAATTCTTGGATCACAGGTTTGCCATATGAAAACTTGCCCAGGACTGCCAAATGCAATCCTTGTTGGATTATTGATTGTTTAACCTCAATTTTCTTCCATCTCACCATTGGTTCTCCATGTAGAAACTCGACTGGTTTTAGGTTTACACTGTTCACGTGCATGGGAGCATTTAATGCTTGTGGCTGGAGCAATTTTGCGTAGTTTTGATTTTGATTAGGGTTAGTAGTTGTTTTGGGGATTGGCTTAGGATCAGAAGACGACCGCCCAACCTCCACTGAAGGCTGGGCAGTGGCCGGCGCGGCCATGGGAGCTCTTTTTCTCTCTAGTCGCCTCAAGATCGTCCAAAATTGCCAGAGCTTCTCTCTCTAGGCGTAGGGTTTTTTTTGCTCTTTTATCTTAGTAGTTTTTTTAGTCGCTCCGATTTGTTGATGTTTACTGCTAAAACTGTTGCTTTATTTTTGGTTTTTTTGGGGATTTCTTTTATAGAATGACTGTTGGCCTTATTCCATTGATGTTGTGCTTTAGCCAATTGGTGTATTTTTAGAGGAATAAGAATCATAGATACTAATACCACACTCTGAAAATATGTCAATTGGCTGAGCAAGATGGAACAACAGGAACCTGCAAACATGGTTAGAAAATTTTTTGGCATTTCTGCCCAGTTTTTTGGATCTGTTGTTATCATGAGGTTCCTATTTGTTTGCAATCAGTCCCTTGTGTATACTGATGCATTTTGAATGAAGGTTGGTGTTTATTGATTTATGTTTGTGAGTGTATGATTGTTTATGAGAGTGTATCTATTAGTTCTTGTGTTTGGAAATAGAGAAGGTGGTGCTGTTGTGTGCTTTTATGATTGGTGAAGTGAGGGGGTTACCGTGAAATTCCACCGCATGCCTTAGAGGGTGGACTTTCTACTCTTTACAACCTACATCAGTCCTTTGTTGTGATTCTAGGAGGATGAGCCCATAGGCTAATACCACACCCTGAAACAACAACAAAGAACTGGGTAGTTCATAAGAGAAGACAACCTGTAAAAGAACAAATTGAGTTAGTGAAAATCCCATGATTACACATTTCCACATGATGGAGGAATTGCTTGGACCATTATGTCTGCTCCCCTTTTTAAAAAAGATGTTAACCATTACCATGGGAGTAGGATAGGGATGCCACTTAAGGGTTTATAAACTTCTTGGTCAGTTTATGCCTGAAAGATAGGATGTCCATTTTGTTTAGGTGAATTTGGCCTCTAATGTGAGAGGGGAGCTCATTCATATTGGTGAGTGGGTGATGTTTGGAAGGGTGTGGCTAATTTTGGAAAGTGAGTCAGCTGGAGTGTTGGCTTCTTTGTGGGCATGAGTGTATGTAATAGTTTCACATTGTTGACAGAGTTGCCTGAGCTTTTGAATGGGCATGTTCAGAGTCCAAGGGGTACTGCATCAGTTGTCAACCAGTCGATTAACAACGCAGAATCAACTTCAAGGTGGACTTTGGTGAATCCATTCTCAATACACCAATTGATGCCTAATGAAGCTGCTTCAGTTCAGCCAAATTATTGGAACCTTCCCATAAGGGATATGCAATTGTATGGATAAATTGACCATGGTGGTTTCTGATGATGACACCCCCTCCAATCTTTCCAGGATTGGTCATTGCACTCCAATCATAATTGATCTTAACAAAACTATTGTCTGGTTTGTTCCAAATCACTTGAGTTGAGGTAGTGTGATGCTGAAGATTTTCAGTAAAGGCATAGAGTTCCCCCCAGTTGAAAGGCCATTGGAGATCAGGAAAATTGGATCTTAGGAGTAAGTTGATGTCAGAGTTGATAGAGTAGGGGACTCTAGTCATGGAGGTGATTTTTGCCCCATACATTGCACTATATCTATTCTTCCACAAGTTCCAGCAAATGATAATAGGGAGGTATCTCAGATGAGCTTTTGCACAGAGTTGTGAGTCTTCAGCATCCACCATTTCATAAGAAGCAGCCTTAGAGACAGGTTTTCAGTTTGAATACCTACATAGCCTCCATATTTCTTCTATATGACTCTTGCAAAGTTCCCAGAGCTGAAGAGGTGGTCAACTGTTTCTAGAGCATGCATAGAACAACATACACACCCGGTAACTATTGGACTGCTAAAAATCTGCACTTTATCTTCTGTTGGGAGTTTGTTTCTAAGTGCTCTCCACAAGCAGAATGACCACTTGAAAGGGATCTTCCTGTGCCAAGTCATTCTGTTGGGAAGTTGGGGGGTTTTCCGTTCTGATGAGATCCTATGCAGAAGCACAGGTGAAATTGCCCTTGATAGTAGGTGTTCAGATGGGTTTATCAGGAAGGTCAAGGTTGAAATGGATGGTTGTCTGTATGATCTGTAGAATTTTGAGTGCTGGGGCAGCTATATTGAGCTTTTGAAGGTCCCATTGGCCCTCATTCCAGAAGTAAGACACTGATGTGTTGCCTGGTCTGCCCCCTTCTGTTCTGCTGTATGCTAATGGCCCAGAGCCAAGCCAGTTGTCCCACACATTTCCCATTATGGAGTCTCCATTGAATTACTTGTTCTGCTTCTTTCTTGTTGAACATCAATCTTTTCCATGCTTGTGATCGGCCTGAGTCACATTTCATAGATATGGGATTTGATCTTTGACAGTACTTTGCCTTCAGGAATGAACTCCAAAGAGAGTTTGCTGTTATGAAATGCCACCACTGCTTTTGTTCCATGGCTTTACAGGTATCATGAATGGTTCTGAAACCCACACCACCTTCATTGATAGGGAAGAATAGATTAGCCATGATGCCCGGTGATACTTGTGTTTGTCCTTATCCATTCCCCAGAAGAAGCTAGCTGTCAACCTTTTAATTTGCTTCATGACAGTCTTTGGAGGGGATACTGCTGAAAGATGATGGATTGGTAAGGATTAAAGGACATATTTGATCAAGGTTGCCCTACCACCATAGGATAACATCTTACCATGCCAACCTTTTATTCTTCCTAGCACCTTGGAAATGAGACCATTGAAGTGCATAATTCTACTCCTACTAGTATACAGAGGGCAACCCAGGTATGTGGGTGGTGAATCCCTTCTGGAAAAGCCTGTCACTTCTTGAATTCTTCTGATAGCACTTGGGAGTGCATAGGAAGCAGTCATGAATTGACTCTTGATTTGAGGACCTCTCTTCTCCATATAAAATCCATGAAGCAGCTGATCATGGTTCAGAATGTTGAGCATTCTAGACAATAGTTCAACTCCTATGATGAATAAGGATGGGGCAAGTGGATCACCCTGTTTAAGGCCTCTTTTAGACTGAAAAAATCCATATCTAGTGCCATTAACAATGACTGAGTACTAGTTGTTGGACATTGTTCTCTAGATCACGTCAATAATCATTTCACTGAATCCCATTCTCCTAAGCATGATGCAGGTGAAACTCCGGGATACTCTGTCATAGGCCTTGGCCATGTCAAGCATGATGACCACATTTGACCCCACAGTTGGCTTCTTGATACCATGCACTATTTCTTGTCCCAGCATGATGTTTTCAAAGATCTTCCCGCCCTTTACAAAGCCAGATTGGTTTGCAGAGATTATCTTTGGGAGGATGTGATGTGCCGGAGAATTTCGGCACATTTCAATACTAATTGTTTAGATTTTAACTTGTTTTAATGCAATTATCTCCTTGACTTATGTAATTTTGGTGTTTTTACAGTACATAAGGACTAAGGACCCAGGAGCATGGAAATGAAAGCAAAAAAGACAAGAAAAGAGCAAAATGCAGCAAAAAGATGGTTCTGCGACGCATTATGCGATCGCCGATCACATATGCGAGCCGCAGAATGAACACTCAGATCGCAGACAAAAACAGACTCCTAGGCAAATTTCAAGTCAAGAATGCGGTCCACTATGCGACCGCAGAACCTGTCTGTGAGCCGCAAAGTGAACCGCAAACCAACCATGAAGGTTGCTGAAGGACGAATGTGCGATGCAAAATGCGATCGCGTTTCTGCAATGCGAACCGCAGAGTGGAATGCGATGAAGATGTGAAAACTAGGGTTTCAGTCTGCGATGGAGACGTCCAAAATGCGGACCGCATATCGCTTATGCGACGAGAATGCGACCGCATTTCTGACCTGAAAGGGTATTTTTGTCCGTTTTCTGTCACGATTTTCAGTCCACTATAAATAGCTTTATGATGTTTTTGTGGGCTCATCTTGTCTGGTTTTTGAGCTACATTCCAAGACTTTAATACTCCTCACTTTTGGAGTCTTTTGGGGTCAAGAATATTCGCTTAGTAAGCTTTATGGCTTTTATTATCCTCTTACTTTTGTATTTTAGTATGAGTAGCTAACTCTAAATACTTAGGTTGTGGCCCCTAAACGGGTGTTATGTTAATGGGTGTTTAACATTGCATATATATATAATGGTTGGTTGATATTTATTTATTTCTTGTACTTCATTTATTGTTGGTGGTTGCAAACATTAACAAGTGCCATTAAATTCTATTTTGCTTGGGAAAGTGGGTTAGAATTTGGTAGAAGTAAATATCAAAGACTCAAGGCTTTAAACCTTGTTTAATAAAATTGCTTAGGGATAAGTGGGTTTTATTTGGCATGTATTGATTGTTATTAATTGCAACTCTTTTACATTTGGGAAAATTATAAAGAGGAAATACTACTCAACTATTGGGAAATATTGGGTAGTTACTTAGACATCATTTGCATATCAAAGGGACCAACCATTAGAAATATATCATATTAACACCGATAGCATTACATTTCATTAAAGGGGACACAACCTTGGTTTCTTTAATCCTATTAATTACACCTTCAATATTCCAATTGGTTGTTACTTCAAAACAAACTAAATTCATACTTTTGTCACTATTAATTCACACTCTTGTTACCGTTAACTGGATAGGATTACGACTTTAGTCGAGTAACACACTATTCTAGTAACCTTTTCACACCTATTCCCTGTGGGATTCGACCCCAACCGTGTTGGGTTATTATATTTGACATCGACCGCCTTACACAATTTATAAAAGTGTAATTTGAGCGTATCAAATTTTGGCGCCATTGCCGGGGAATACGGTTTTGAAATTACTATTTAGTGTGTGCTTTACTTTACGTCTTATTCTATTCCATCACTCTTTGCTTGCTCTGCTTGGTGTTGATAGGAAAACATGTCTGACTACGAGGAAGAAGTGGAAGAAAATCCTTTTGCGGACATAGATGAGTACATTGATGATACAAATGCTATTGTACCTCCGGCTATTGGTGCCTCAACTTTCAAAGTGGAACATGGTCTAATCCTAATGCTTAAAGCGGAGGGTTTTTTTAGGAATTCTACTGATGATGATCCAACACAACATCTTAGGAACATCTTGGGAGTGTGTGCTATGCATAAGCAAAACAATGTCTCAGATGATGCCCTAAGGTTGAGGGTCTTCAAGTACTCACTAGCTGGAGACGCAAGGAGGTGGCTTCAAAACATGCCACCAAATTCTATTCGGTCTTGGCCTGAACTTGTCCGGGCATTTCTAGCAAAATGGTTCCCATAGAGCAAGAAATCTAAGCTTCGAGATAAGATTTTCTTCTTCAAGCAACAACCAGGGGAACACCTACATGAGGCATGAGATCAATTCAAATTATATTTGGTGAGGTCTCCAAATCATGGCTTTCCAGATTCCATCTTGCTAGAGAAATTTTATATGGGTTTGGATCCTATGAACCAAGCTATAGCGAAGAATGCGGCGGACGGATCGTTTATGGACAAGTCTTTTGCAAGAGTTACGCAAATACTTGACAAGATGGCAAAACACAATCAAGCTTGGCATTCTGAGGATACTTTGGGCGGAGTTGCATATGGTTCTCCTTCCTTGACCAACTTGATCAAGGAGAATCAAGAGAGGGACCAAATAATCGCAGGGTTGGCCACAAATGTAAATGTGTTGACAAAAATGTTCACGGAAAATCAAACCAAAAAGGTGAATGTAGTCGAGGATGTGCAACCCATCTCCAATGAAGGGTTCGAAGAAGCTAACTATATCAACAACCCTCAAGGAGGGTATCAAAGACAACATTATCAGGGTCAAGGGCAACAAAGTCAATGGAGGCCAAACCCGCAAGGGCAAGGCAACCAACAATGGAGGCATGACCAAGTTGGCTCAAACCAAGGGAATTGGAACAACAACAACAACTTTTCTAACCGGAGTTCAAACCCCTATGTTCCTCCAAAGGGTCAATATTCGAACCAAGGGTCCTCTAGTGAATCGAAGTTGGAAGCTATGCTTGAGCGAGTGTTGCAAAATCAAGAAAAATCCGATGCTTCCATGAGGAACATGACCGAGGTTGTTGGATCTCATACCGCCTCCATCCAAAAATTTGAGATGCAAATGAGAGACCTCTCCAAAGAGCAAAATCCAAAACAAAAGGGAACACTCCCCAGTGACACGGTTGCAAATCCAAGAGGTAGCACTTAGTCACCTTGTCGGAGGCTCAAAATTCACAAGTTGATTAGTTTTCCTTGTATATATTGGTTGGTTCAGGAAGGGAAAAACAATAGAAGTCACATGCTTGAAGTACTAGCAACAAACACCACTCATGGTCATTTTTGGTTCATGTTCTGTAAATAGAGTCTAGAGTAGAATAGTGTCGTGTTAATTGCTTGAGGACAAGCAAGAGTTTAAGTTGGGGGTGTTGATGTGCCGGAGAATTTCGGCACATTTCAATACTAATTGCTTAGACTTTAACTTGTTTTAATGCAATTATCTCCTTGACTTATGTAATTTTGGTGTTTTTACAGTACATAAGGACTAAGGACCCAGGAGCATGGAAATGAAAGCAAAAAAGACAAGAAAAGAGAAAAATGCAGCAAAAAGATGGTTCTGCGACGCATTATGCGATCGCCGATCACATATGCGAGCCGCAGAATGAACACTCAGATCGCAGACAAAAACAGACTCCTAGGCAAATTTCAAGTCAAGAATGCGGTCCACTATGCGACCGCAGAACCTGTCTGCGAGCCGCAAACCAACCATGAAGGTTGCTGAAGGACGAATGTGCGATGCAAAATGCGATCGCGTTTCTGCAATGCGAACCGCAGAGCTGGAATGCGATGAAGATGTGAAAGCTAGGGTTTCAGTCTGCAATGGAGACGTCCAAAATGCGGACCGCATGTCGCTTATGCGACGAGAATGCGACCGCATTTCTGACCTGAAAGGGTATTTTTGTCCATTTTCTGTCACGATTTTCAGTCCACTATACATAGCTTTATGATGTTTTTGTGGGCTCATCTTGTCTGGTTTTTGAGCTACATTCCAAGACTTTAATACTCCTCACTTTTGGAGTCTTTTGGGGTCAAGAATATTCGCTTAGTAAGATTTATGACTTTTATTATTATCTTACTTTTGTATTTTAGTATGAGTAGCTAACTCTAAATACTTAGGTTGTGGCCCCTAAATGGGTGTTATGTTAATGGGTGTTTAACATTGCATATATATATAATGGTTGGTTGATATTTATTTATTTCTCGTACTTCATTTATTGTTTGTGGTTGCAAACATTAACAAGTGCCATTAAATTCTACTTTGCTTGGGAAAGTGGGTTAGAATTCGGTAGAAGTAAATATCAAAGACTCAAGGCTTTAAACCTTGTTTAATAAAATCGCTTAGAGATAAGTGGGTTTTATTTGGCATGTATTGATTGTTATTAATTGCAACTCTTTTACATTTGGGAAAATTATAAAGAGGAAATACTACCCAACTATTGGGAAATATTGGGTAGTTACTTAGACATCATTTGCATATCAAAGGGACCAACCATTAGAAATATATCATATTAACACTGATAGCATTACATTTCATTAAAGGGGACACAACCTTGGTTTCTTTAATCCTATTAATTACACCTTCAATATTCCAATTGGTTGTTACTTCAAAACAAACTAAATTCATACTTTTGTCACTATTAATTCACACTCTTGTTACCGTTAACTGGATAGGATTACGACTTTAGTCGAGTAACACACTATTCTAGTAACCTTTTCACACCTATTCCCTGTGGGATTCGACCCCAACCTGGTTGGGTTATTATATTTGACATCGACCGCCTTACACAATTTATAAAAGTGTAATTTGAGCGTATCAGTGCTCTTATAAGGAACTTACCTCCTTATTATGACCATCTTGAACATTTGCTCCTCTCCTTTTTCAAGGAGTTTTATCTTTGGAACCGATTAGTTTATTACGTTTCATGTGTTCCATAGAGTATGTCCACCATGGACTTTATTCTATTTCGAGCATTAGTAGCTGAAATATGACATTTAGTTTTGGGTCAGCAAATGCACATGGCAATATTTTGCAAATGAATTGTCACTTGAACTTCAAGTTCATATTTTCTTGTACGAGGATCTAAGTGTACTCATAATAATTCATTCCATGTATTACTTTTTTTAGCTGCTCATTTTCTCCCCCTAATGTTGGGATCACCAACACATATCCCCAACCTTCTTTGGGGACCAATCTTTGTGCAGTTTGGTGGAACAATTAAATCATATAGTACATCCATATTTCTAGATGAAAATATTTGGTTCCTAACCCTGAACCAGTTGTGATGGGGAGAATGTATCATAAGTTGTTGGCTAGATCCGTACAAGTACTGTTGTATATTAAATAATACACTTCATACAAAATTTCTATTTGGAGTTTTGTTCTCATAACTAATGGTTTAGCTATAATTGGAGGCATACAATTTCTACTAAACCAACTTGGACTAAAACCAGCATTATCATCACAATTTACATTTTGAAATTGTGCTATAATAATTTGAGCAAGCAACCTTGCAAAAGCCAAATTGCAAGTTGATGACCAACACACATGTAACCATACAATAGATGCATCTATTAAAATTATATAATAGTAAACGGTCCACATGGTAGGTGACTGGGCCCTATATAGTAGCACAAGAGAATTCTTGAAGAATCTTATATTTCTTCAATATATGCCAATGTGAATTCTCAATAATTTTCACATCATAATTGAACCGGGATGGCCAACCGGTCATGCCAACTGATATTTATTTCAGTAAACATCTAATTTACTATGGCATGTGATTTCATCATCATGCTTATATTTGTGTAGTACAAATAGAAAAAAAATCTGGTAACCTTTTATATTTACCAGTGTGATTATAGTAATATGAAGATATTCAATCTTCCTTTCATTTATAGTCTCAAATGCCAACCACTTTGGCTAATATATTTGAAACTCAAAAAATTTCTTTTGAGACTTACAAAAATATCAACGTCATGAACAATTTCTTTCATCCGAATAGTAACCAATTAGTTCTTTTGGAGCTCTTCGTTAATTTTGTACTACATGATCTTTTGTCACACCATCCATATGGTGAATGTCTCATTCACGGAAAAATTATATCATAATAATTATCATGGTCAAATTCAAATAAGCAAACTCATTTCTAGCTTTACTTTTGCCTTTAATAACTTTTTATAAGGCACGAAAAAATATTTTTGGCGTACCATATATACGCGAGCAATGACATAGTCATGTAACCACATTATAAAATTCATTATCTTTATTCTGTCAAACCTCCCTTAGAGGTGAGTTATGGTATTTATCCAACCATACATAAGTACGTTATTATGCATAATCTTTATCACTTGAAGTATATATTTTCACATTCACTTTCAGGAATGAGTCTGCAATTACAATGCTTATCACAAGTCACATTTTCAGGTAATGGACTATAATCATGTGAGCGTGTCTGGTATTAACAGATCACATCGATACATATTTATTTCACCTTTGAAGGTTTATTTTGAGAACCCTTATTGTTCTCCTTTTTACAATTACCATGACGATGACTATTATTATTTTGATCTTTGGCACGGCCATGTTCATCGGTTAACCACTTGTCTTCATTTAGACTTATTGTGCACCGTTGTCACATTCACTTCAAGAATGGAGCAAATCAAGTGGGACAAACTTGATGCTTTTTCATGAAAAATACATTATTTTTATTAGTCATCATTAGATCATCAATATGGTGCACTGAGACTCAAACCCAATGCCTTACACATATAAAGGCGTGTAATGTTATAATGCGTTGGGACTTGAACCCAACTCTTATCTTCATGGTACACCAGGACTTGAACCCGGTATCTTACTCTTGTGGTGCGTTCGGACTTGAACCCACCGTCTTACCCTCAATTAATGTCATAATAGGTCAAAGTGTACTATGACTAACCCTTGAGCCTTTTGAAAAATATTACCACTTTGATTAGTGTGATGACCCAAAAGGGTCATCTTTCCTTTTAGAATCCGTTTCTGTGTTCTGAGGCCTTGAAAACCTCCTTTTATCTCTCTTCAATTTACGTGCGCAGTCCGGGTGCGATACTGGAAAGCTTTTGTGTGAAAAATTTAGAGAATAATGAATTTTGGCTTAAAAATATGACTTTAGTTGACCTCGGTCAATATTTTTGGTAAATGAACCCGGACACGTGATTTGATGGTCCCGTAGGGGCTGTAGTAAAATATGGGACTCGGGCATATGCCTGGAATCAAATTCCGAGGTCACTAGCTCGATTAAAAGAATTTTTAAAGAAAATTGTTTGTTGGAAAATATAGGGACTTTTGAGAATGAAATGGTGTAAAATCTTAATGGTATCGGGCCCGTATTTTGGTTCCGGAGCCCGATACAGGCTTAATATAATATTTACATCATATCTGTGAATTTTGGTAAGAATCGGAGTTGATTTGGTATAAATCGGACCCTTGGTTGAGAAAATAGAAACTTGAACTATCTTGTGAAATTCATGAGTTTTGGTGTTAAATTCGTTGTTTAAGATGTTATTTTGGCAATTTTATTGCACGAACAAATCCGTATGATAACTTGTTCGCATGTTTGGTTTGGAGCCCCGAGGTCTCGGGTGAGTTATGGATAGGCCATAGAGTGTTTTGAACCTTAAAGAAAATTGCTGGTATTGCAGGTCTGGAGACTTCGCATTTGCGAAGTCTGGCTCGCAAATGCGAGCATTGCAATTGCGAAGGACCATCGTATTTGCGATGACTGGGCGGGGTAGCGGACCTTCGTAAATGCAAATGCGATACCTGCAACTGCTTAAAAACAGGTTTTGACGGGATTTCAACTCATTCTTTCAAATTTTCAAACCCTAAGCTCCCATAGGCGATTTTCTAAAGAAAAGTTCTTCCCCAAATCATAGGTAAACAACTTCTAACTCATTTCTTTCAATTTACTTCATCTTTTTACAGGGTTTCGTCACAAAATCTAGGGATTCTCATGGGAAATTGGGTGTTTTTGGGGGTGAAATTTTGGAATTTTAAAATTCGGGGAATTAGACCTCAAATTGAGGCCGGATTCCAAAACCAATTGCATATCTGGGCTCGGGAGTGAATGGATAATCGGGTTTTGGTCCGAACATCGAGTTTGACCAAGCGAGCCTGGGGTCGGGTTTTGACTTTTTGTAGAAACATTGGGAAATTCATATTCATGCATTAGAATTGGTTTAATTAGCATTTATTGATGTTATTAAATTAATTATGGCTAGATACGAGTGAATTGGTGGTGGAGTTGAGAGGTAAAGTGGAGGTTGAGCTTTGAAATACCCGTTAGCTCGAGGTAAGTATCTTGCCTAACCTTGTGTGGGGAACTTCCGCTTAGGATTTGAGTCTTCTGTGTTGATTGTAGTTCGTGTACGTGAGGTGACGAGTGCGTACTCGTACTTATTTGCGGGGAATTGGCCTTTTAGGGTTCTTAGGTTCGTATATTGACTATGTATGGACTAATTCTTGATGTGATTGCGTTCCTACTTACTAGTCTCGTCTCTACATTTTTACTTGAAATTAATTGCTTCATGATTCACTCTAATTGTCGTCCTATTTGATTTAACTGAAGAATTTCGTCTGCCCTATTGTCATGTTACCTTTTAATAACTGTCTGGGTCATCTGAGATTTATTATCATCCCTTCTACAATTGCCTAATCTTAAGTAAAGCTAAGATCACCTTTCCTTAACTGAGTTGTCGGATATCCTCGTGACTTTCCAACCTTAAAAGGAGTGTAGATAACCTATACCTTGTTGACTTGCCTTTGTTTGGGACTACTGGACTCGTGTTGATTTCCTTGTTATTGACTTGTATATTGCGGGGCCGTTACTACATGTTAGATTTCCCTTTTTGTTTTGAACTATTCCCTTTATGCCCCTTCATTTTCCTTACTGTGGTTATTCCTTGTGAACTGTTTCTATCGTTGCCTTGTGATTTAGAGTTTTGGAGTAGATTCACTCGCTGTACTTGTATTATTGTCATTGTTGTTGTTGTACTAGTTGTGTTGGTGCACGAGGTTTCTGCCGTGTGGTTGTTGTTATGGGGTTGCACGAGGTTTTTGCCATGTTATTGTTACTATTGATATATTGCACATGTGGCGTGATAAGGCGGGATATATATATATGTGTGTATATGCGGGTTGCGCATGTGATGAGACAAGGTGGGAACATTATGATGCACGTGTGGCGAAACAAGGCGGGTACTTATTATGTTATTATTGCACACGTGGCGAGACAAGGTAGGCTATGTCAGGGATTTGATTGTTATACTTGTGATGGCCTAGGGGCATTCTTGTTGTTAATGTTTTCACGACCCAAAACCTAACCATGGTCGTGATGGCGCCTATCGTGTTACAAGGCAAGCCTATTTCCCAAAATATTACTACTAAACTGATTATAAGAAATTAATAAAACATTTTAACATTTAAATTTCCATAACTAAACCAACTCTAAATATAGTATAGAAAAATACGGAAACGAGCCCCAAACATCGGGGTGTCACTAAGTCATGAGCGTCTAAAACTATGAACTAAGAGATATAACTGTCTAACTGTCGATACAATCCAAAGAAGAAATACAGAAGGAGTAACATGGCCCTGCGGATGCTAGCAGCTACTTTGCAGTCTCCAAAGATAGTCGGCCTGAACTGAACGATCGGCGCGCTCTAACTCACCTGGATCTGCATATAAAGTGCAGGGTGTAGTATGAGTACAACCGATTCAGTAGTAACAAAAATAATTAAGGAATTGAGCAGTAGTGACGAGCGAAGTAAACCAATGCAATTACTTCTTTTCACAATTTAAAATACACAGATTTAAACAAGTAAATCCCATAACTCATTAAATGATACCAAGGAATTTTCAGGTAAAATGCAGCAACAACAAAGTAAATGAAACCTCGCAGCAATGTCACTCCATCACTCAGCACTCAACACACTCAATAGGTACCTGTGCTCACTGGGGGTGTACAGATTCCGGAGGGGCTCCCAAAGCCCAAGCGCTAAGCACAGACAACTCACGTGCTGCACGAACAACTCACGTGCCAGAATATCAATCTCTGGATCCGCACGGTCAACTCACGTGCTACGCGGATAACTCACGCGCTATGGTATCAATACCTGGATCCGCACGAACAACTCACGTGCTATCATATCATATCAAATATCTCACCACAGGCCCTCAGCCTCACTGAGTCATGAACTTCTCTAGCCTCACAATCATCAACAAATAAGGGGACACAAGCCACATCAAATATCACAGCATATCAGCAAAATAATAGAGACTGAGGTAAACATGTACAATAATTTCTGTGACTGAGTGCAACTAAGGTGAGCATGGATAAAGCCTAAGCATGATCTCTAGCATGAAGGCAGACAAGTTCAACAACGAGCGAACACATATCCACAGATAATAGCCATTAGGCCTCACAGCCTCACGGGACGGACCAAGGCTCAATCCCTCACGGTGCACACCCACACGCCCGACACCTAGCGTGGGTATCACCACCAAACAATCACATGATATCAATTTCTCCGAGTTTATACCCTCAAGGCTAGAGTTAAAACTGTTACTTACCTCAACAGCATAAAATCCCACTCTGGGATGCCCTTGCCTCCTGAAACGGCCTCCAAATGCCTCGAATCTAGCCACAAACAATTCGATACAATTAACACGAGCAAAAGGGACCAATCCCATAAGAAAATACTAAGCTTAAGGCCAAAAGTCAAAAATCAACTCAGAAGCCCGACACTGGGCCCACATCTCGAAATCCGACCAAAGTCACAAAATTTGACAACCCACTGGATTACGAGACTAACCATACTAGTTTCACTCAATTCCGACTTCAAATCGGCTTTCAAATCCCAAAAATTCATTTTATGAAGTTCCATAATTTTTTCCCAAATTTTTATCCCAAATCTCTACTGAAATGATGAATCCAACATTATAATCATGTATTTTAGCCAAAATGGAGTTAGAATCACTTACCCCGATGGTTTTCTTGAAAATCCCTCGGAAAATCGCTAAAGCCCGAGCTCTCTAGGTCAAAATATGAAATAAAACCCCAAATCTCGTATTTATAGTGCAACTCTCGGATTCCCATCACCGCTGACCACGGTAAAACCACCGCTACGTGGTAAAACCACCGCTGCCGCGGTAAAACCACCGCTTACCGCACTTCTGGTGGCTGCACAGACATGCCTTAGTATTTTGGCCATAACTTTCTTTACAGATATCCAAATTATGATTTCTTTACCTTTCTGGAAACTAGACACGAAGGGCTACAACTTCTTTTTTTGAATCATCTCAAAGTTTGTAACAGCCCGGCCGGTCGGTTTTGGAATTTATGCCCCGATCCCCTATTAACTTTTTCCCCAAGCTTATTTCTTCTATTTTGATTTGCCGGGATGTTCGGTTTTGAGTTCGGAGAGTTTTGGGACACTTAGTCCCTAAATGAGAGCTTAAGTGTTGGAAAACTGACCATAGTCAGAACAGTGTGAAGACGGCCTTGGAACGGAAATTCGATGGTTCCGTTAGCTTCGTTAGATGATTTTGGGGTTGGGAGCGTGTTCGGAATGTGTTTTGGAGGTCCGTAGTTAATTTAGGCTTGAAATGCCGAAGTTTGAATTTTTGAGGTTTCCGGTCCGATAGTGAGATTTTGATCCGAGGGTCGGAATGGAATTTCAGAAGTTGCAGTAGCTCCGTCATGTCATTTGGGGTGTGTGTGCAAAATTTCAGGTCATTCGGACGTGATTTGGTTAGGTTTTTGATCGAAAGCGTATTTTTAGGGAATTTGGAATTCGAGTTTCTGATGTTGTTTTAGGTGGTTTAAGGATTGGTACAAGTTTGTAGGAGGTATTAGGTGTTGTTGGTGCTTTTGGTCGAGGTCCCGGGGGCCTAGGGATGATTTCGGATGGTTGACGGGAAGATTTTTGAAGTTGAGAGATTGCAGACTTTGCTGATTTTGATATTTTCGCATCTGCGGTTTGGGGGCCGCAGATGCGGCGCCGCAGATGCGGCTAGTGGTACCGCAGATGCGGATTTTTGGGTGTCCTTCAGGTTCCGCATATGCGGAAGTTTCACCGTAGA
This sequence comes from Nicotiana attenuata, assembly GCF_001879085.1. Taxonomy (NCBI): domain Eukaryota; kingdom Viridiplantae; phylum Streptophyta; class Magnoliopsida; order Solanales; family Solanaceae; genus Nicotiana; species Nicotiana attenuata. Next base: position 30,420 of record NW_017671709.1, on the reverse strand, counting down.
AGCGGTTTCGCATCTGCGGAAGAAGAACCGCAGATGCGGCTCCTGGCCCTCTTAATGAAAGTCGCAGATGCGACAAATGGTCCGCTGAAGCGGGACCGCAAAAGCGGAAATCTCTAGGCAGAAATATCAAAATTCGAGAGTTTAGTTTTAAAAGTTAGAAAAATCAAATTGGAGCTCGGGAGAGGGCGATTCTTAGAGGGATTTGAAGAGGAGATCATTTGGTAACGTTTCTTTAACCCTTTCTAGTTATATTCCATCAACCTTAGGTTAATTTCATCATTTGATTTTTGAATTTTGGTGGAAATTGGGGGAAAAGTTCTTAGAGCTTTAATTGAGGATTTGAGGGGTCATTTGGACTCCGATTTCCGTGTTCTTATTATGTATAGACTCGTGAGAGTATGGGGGTACTGAAAATGTTAAATTCATCCGATTCCGAGACATTGGCATAAGGGGCATTTTGGTCATTTTACATAACTTCGCGTATTAGCTTTGAATTAAATTGTAGAATCAGTTGCTTGAGATGTTATTTACGATATGTAATTGAATTGAATAGATTTGGGCCATTTTGGAGTTGGATACTCGTGGCAAAAGCGTGGTTTCTAGTTGATTTTGAGCCGGTTCAAGGTAAGTGGCATGTCTAACCTTGTGTGGGGGACTTTTCCCCTTAGGATTGATATTGTGTTAGTTGAAATGCCTCGTGCGTGAGGTGACGAGCGCGCACTTGTGCTAATTGTTGAAGATCCGGTTTTACTTTAAGTATTTCGACTGAGTTCTTTTCTTACTTGTTCTATTCTACTTGCAAACATAGCATGTGTTAATTTCGAAAAGCATGCTTAGTTGATTTAATTGCCTATTTGCTTAAACTGCCTTAATTGCATTACGTGAAGCATGTTAGGCTAGAATGAACTGTCTACTTGTTACGGACTTAGTATTTATTTCGATACTCTTGAGCTGCTGCTGTGTGTTTTAAATTGGGACTACGGAACGGAATTCCGTGAGATCCCCCTGCACTTTATTTTGGAACTACGGGATGGTATCCCGGGAGCTCCCCTGTATGTTTACTTTGGGACTACGGAATTGCATTCCGGGAGATCCCCCTGCACATTTATGAGTTGGACTATGGGACTGCACGCGGGTGATCCACAGGACATGATATTTATATTTGGGGACTACAGGACGGTATCCTGGGAGATCCCCGGCTGTTATCTCGGGACTGAGTTATGTTCTTTCACTGTGTTTTGCTAGCCTTGTACTAGTTGTTGTCCTTTATAGCATGTGTTATTTAATTACACTGTCATTTCACACTGTTAAACCTGTATCTTATTTAACCTCAGTAGGGCCCTGACCTTCCTCGTCACTACCCAACCGAGGTTAGGCTTGGCACTTACTGAGTACCGCTGTGGTGTACTCATGCCCTTTCTGCGCATGTTTTTCATGTGCAGATCCAGGTACTTCCACCCAGGCGTATCACCCTTGAGGCATGGAGCATTTCGGAGACTTCGAGGTTCATCTGCCGCGTCCGCAGACCGAAGAGTCCCCTTCTTCACTCTATCTGTAGTGATAGTCCTTCTATCGTACTATTGATGTAGACATTTCTGGAGATTAGAGATTTTTACTGTATTCCTTTTTAGCTTGTGTTCCCGTGAGTTTCCGGGTTTTGGGATAGTAATGTAGGATGTTGTGATGTGGAGTTGTATATGTCGAGCAAGTTATGTTTCCGTATTGTTAGGCTTACCTACTTGTAGAGACTAGGCGCCATCATAACATGTTCACGGTGGGTGAACTGGGGTCGTGACAAGTTGGTATCAGAGCTCTAGGTTCCTAGGAGTCACGGGACACAGGCCAGTTTATCAGACTCTCGATGATCGGTACGGAGACGTCTGTACATATCTACGGGAGGCTATGTAACTGTTAGGAAAATTCCACTTCATTTGATTTCCTTGTCGTGCGAGATTCTTGATATCACAACTAAACTTCTATCTTTCTATTCTCTCACATATGGTGAGGACACGCGCTACCCGAGAGGATCAGGCACCCGCGCCCCCTACTGCAGCTGTCAGAGGCCGGGGCCGGGGTTTAGGCCGAGGACGCGCTCGTGGTGCAGCCAGAGCACCCGCGCGAGCTGCTGCTGAGGTACCACCAGCAGTACCAGCCGGAGTCCAGACACCCGATACGTCTGCCACTACTACTCCAGCACTCCAGGAGACTTTGGCACAGTTCATGAGTATGTACACCACTTTGGCTCAGGCAGGGTTGCTTCCCCTTGCTGCAGCCACATCCCAGGCCGGGGAAGGAGTACAAACTCCCACCGCCTGCACTCCTGAGCAGCGAGTGCATGTTGAGATGGCCCCAAAGGTTATACCTGCGCCACCTGCAGTACCAGTTCAGCCCGAGGATAGGGCAGCGGCTTCAGAGGATGAGCAGCGGAGACTTGAGAGGTTCAAGAAATATGATCCTCTGGTATTCAGTGGGTTAGCATCAGAGGATGCGTTACGATTTCTGGAAGAGTGCTACCGTATTCTCCGCACTATGGGCATATCAAGATCGAGCGGGGTTTCCTTCACAACTTTTTAGCTTCGAGGAGCCGCCTATCAGTGGAGGCGTGCTTATGAGTTAGACAGTCCGGACGAGGTATCCTCCCTGACTTGGGCTCAGTTTTCAGACATGTTCACGAGGGAGTATGTTCCCCAGAGTCTTAGGATGCTTGGCGCGCGGAGTTTGAGCGTTTGCGCTAGGGTACTATGACTGTCTTGGAGTATGCTGTCCGCTACATTGAGTTGGCTAGACATGCCCCAACTTTGGTTTCTTCAGTCCGCGAGAAGGTTCGCCGGTTCATTGATGGGCTTTCCCAGCATCAGATCTAGCATGGCTCGTGAGTTAGAGACGGATGTGTCCTATCAGCAGGCGGTGAGCATTGCTAGGAGGATTGAGGGTATGCATGCTAGGGACAGGGAGGAGATGGAGGCCAACAGGTCTCGAGAGTCGGGCCATTTTTCTGGTGCCCGTGCCCCAGCTGCAGGTCGTCATAGCAGGGGTCATATGGGTCGCCACGTTCATTCCGCTCTTCCAGCAGCCAGTGATATTCCAGCTCTACCTAGGCCTCAGGAGCCTTATTATGCACCTCCAGTCTCTAGTGCGCCTCCTGCACGGGGTGCTTCCAATGGACAGTCCAGCAGACCTGGCCCGAGCCAGTCACAGCCGCCACGTCCTCCTAGAGCTTGTTTTGAGTGTGGTGACACATGCCACATGTGAGAGATTTCCCAGACTCAGGAGGGGTGCACCTTCGCAGACCCCTCAGCCACAACAGGCCTCCCAGAGCTCTCAGGCTATGGTTCCAGCACCAGCTGTCACTCTACCGGCCCGGCCAGCCAGAGGTGGAGGTCGGGGAGGTAGGGGGCACCCTCGAGGGGGAGGCCAGGCCATATATTATGCTTTTCCAGGCCGTACTGAGGCCGCCGCCTCCGATTCTGTCATCACAGGTACTGTCTTGGTTTGTCACAGAGATGCATCGGTTCTATTCGATCCAGGCTCCACTTACTCTTATGTGTCTTCTTACTTTGCTCTGTATTTAGGGGTACCTCGGGATTCTTTGAGTTCCCCAGTTTATGTTTCTACTCCTATGGGAGATTCTCTTGTTGTGGACCGTGTATACCGGTCATGTTTGGTTATTCTTGGTGGTTTTGAGACCAGGGCTGACTTATTACTACTCAGCATGGTTGATTTTGATATTATTTTGGGCATGGGCTGGTTGTCGCCCCATTATGCTATTCTTGATTGTCATGCCAAAACCGTGACGTTGGCCATGCCAGGTGTACCGCGTATTGAGTGGAGGGGTGCCTTAGGTCACACTCCCAGTAGAGTTATTTCTTTCCTTAAGGCTCAGCGTATGATTGAGAAAGGTTGTGATGCGTACTTAGCTTATGGGAGAGATGCCAGTATGGATACTCCTTCTGTTGATTCAGTCCCAGTAGTACGGGATTTCCCCGATATGTTTCCAGCTGACCTTCCGGGCATGCCACTCGATAGGGACACTGATTTTGGCATTGATCTGTTGCCGGGCACTCAGCCCATTTCTATCCCTCCGTACCGTATGGCTCCTCCTGAGTTGAAAGAGTTGAAGGAGCAATTGCAGGAATTACTTGATAAGGTTTTTATTCGGCCTAGTGTATCGCCTTGGGGTGCTCCTGTGTTATTTGTGAAGAAGAAGGATGGTTCTATACGCATGTGTATTGATTACCGCCAGTTGAATAAGGTAACAGTGAGGAACCGCTATCCTTTGCCTCGTATTGATGATCTGTTTGACCAGCTTCAGGGCGCACGGGTGTTTTCTAAGATTGATTTGCGCTCAGGGTACCATCAGTTGAAGATTCGGGAGCCAGATATCCCGAAGACTGCCTTCAGGACTCGGTATGGTCATTACGAGTTCCTTGTTATGTCTTTTTGGGCTGACGAATGTCCCAGCAGCCTTCATGCATCTGATGCACAGTGTATTCCGGCCATATCTTGACTCTTTTGTCATTGTCTTTATTGATGATATTCTAGTATATTCCCGGAGTTGGGAAGATCACGAGCAGCACTTGAGGACAGTGCTTCAAACTCTGAGGGAAAAGAGATTATATGCAAAGTTTTCAAAATGTGAGTTTTGGTTGGATTTTGTGGCATTCTTGGGTCACGTGGTATCGAGTGAGGGCATTCGGGTGGATCCAAAGAAGGTAGAGGAAGTGCAGAGTTGGCCCAGACCATCCTCAGCTACGGAGATTCGCAGTTTCCTTGGCTTGGCGGGCTACTACCGCCGTTTTATGGAGGGGTTTTCATCGATTGCAAGCCCCTATGACTAGATTGACCCAGAAGGGTGCTCCATTTCAGTGGATAGAGGAGTGTGAGGTGAGCTTTCAGAAGCTCAAGACAGCCCTGACTACAGCCCCAGTTTTGATATTGCCTACCGGTTGGGGTCTTATACTGTCTATTGTGATGCCTCGAGAGTTGGCCTTGGAGCGATATTGATGCAGGACGGTAGGGTGATTGCCTATGCGTCCAGACAGTTGAAGATACACGAGAAGAATTATCTGTCCATGATCTTGAGTTTAGCTGCCATTGTTCATGCCTTGAAGATTTGGCGTCATTACTTGTACGAGGTTCCTTGTGAGATATATACTGATCACCGGAGTTTGCATCATCTGTTCAAGCAGAAGGACCTTAATTTGCGTCAGAGGAGATGGCTGGAGTTGCTAAAGGATTATGACATCACTATCTTGTATCACCCGGGCAAGGCCAATGTGGTGGCCGATGCTTTGGCCGCCGGGCAGAGAGTTTGGGGAGTTTGGCTTATTTACCAGCACCAGAGAGGCCTAATGGCGATGGATGTTCAGGCCCTAGCCAGCCAGTATGTGAGGTTGGATCTTTCGGAGCCCAGCCGGGTTCTAGCTTGTGTGGTCTCTCGGTCTTCCTTGTTTGACCATATCAGGGAGCGGCAGTATGATGACCCTCATTTTCTTGTCCTCAAGGACAAGGTGTTGCATGGCGATGCTGAGATGTGGCCATTGGTGATGACGGAGTATTGAGGATCCAGGGTCGAGTTTGTGTACCCAATGTCGATGGGCTTCGAGAGTTGATTTTAGAGGAGGCCCACAGTTTGCGGTATTCTATTCATCCGGGTGCCGCGAAGATGTATCAGAATTTGAGGCAGCACTACTGGTGGAGGCGGATGAATAAGGATATAGTTGGATTGTAGCTTGGTGCCTTAATTGTCAGCAAGTAAAGTATGAGCACCAGAGACCGGGTGGATTGCTTCAGTAGATAGAGATTCCGGAGTGGAAGTGGGAGCGGATCACCATGGACTTCGTATCTGGACTCCCACGGACGTTGAAGAAGTTCGATGCCATTTGGGTTATTGTGGATCGGCTGACCAAGTCCGCGCATTTCATCCCTGTGTGTACTACCTATTCCTCGGAGCGATTGGCAGAGATTTATATCCGGGAGATTGTCCGTCTGCATGGTATACCAGTATCCATTATTTCAGACAGAGGTACTCAGTTCACATCGCGGTTCTGGAGAGCCGTACAGCAGGAGTTGGGTACTCGGGTGGAGTTGAGCACATCATTTCACCCTCAGACGGACGGGCAGTCCGAGCTCACTATTCAGATCCTTGAGGATATGCTCCGTGCGTGCGTGATTGAGTTTGGAGGTTCTTGGGATTAGTTCTTGCCATTGGTGGAATTTGCCTACAACAACAACTATCAATCCAGCATTCAGATGGCACCGTACGAGGCCTTATATGGTAGGCAATGTAGATCTCCGGTGGGTTGGTTCGAGCCGGGTGAGGCCAGATTATTGGGCACAGATTTGGTTCAGGATGCTTTGGAGAGGGTCAAGGTGATTCAGGATAGACTCCGTACATCCCAGTCCAGACAGAAGAGTTACGCGGACCGGAAGGTTCGTGATGTTTCCTACATGGTTGGAGAGCGGGTTCTGCTTCGGGTTTCGCCTATGAAAGGCGTTATGTGATTTGGGAAGAAAGGGAAGTTGAGTCCGAGGTTTATTGGCCCTTTTGAGATATTGAGGCGAGTTGGGGAGGTTGCCTATGAGCTTGCCTTACCTCCCAGCCTGGCAGGGGTTCATCCGGTATTTCATGCTTCGATGCTCCGGAGGTATCACGGTGATCCGTCGCACGTGTTAGATTTTAGCTCAGTCCAGTTGGAGAAGGATCTATCTTATGATGAGGAGCTAGTGGCAATATTAGACAGGCAGGTCAGAAAGCTGAGGTCAAAGAACATTGCATCCGTGAAGGTTCAGTGGCGGGGTCAACTGGTCGAGGAGGCGACCTGGGAGACCGAGCAGGATATGCGCAACCAGTACCCTCATCTTTTCACTACTTCATGTATGTCTTTGTACTCGTTCGAGGACGAACGAATATTTCAGTGTGGGAGGATGTAACGAACCGGCCGGTCGTTTTTGGAATTTAAGCCCCGATCCCCTATTAACTATTTCCCCCAAGCTTATTTCTGCTATTTTGATTTGCCGAGATGTTCGGTCTTGAGTTTCGGAGAGTTTTGGGACACTTAGTCCCTAAATGAGAGCTTAAGTGTTGGAAAACTGACCATAGTCAGAACAGTGTGAAGACGGCCTTGGAACGGAAATTCGATGTTTCCGTTAGTTTCTTTAGATGATTTCGGAGTTGGGAGCGTGTTCGGAATGTGTTTTGGAGGTCCGTAGCTAATTTAGGCTTGAAATGCCGAAGTTTGAATTTTTGAAGTTTCCGGTCTGATAGTGAGATTTTGATGCGAGGGTCGGAATGGAATTCCAAAAGTTGCAGTAGCTCCGTCATGTCATTTGGGATGTGTGTGCAATTTTAGGTCATTCGGACGTGATTTGGTTAGGTTTTTGATCGAAAGCGTATTTTTAGGGAATTTGGAATTCGAGTTTCCGATGTTGTTTTTGGTGGTTTAAGGATTGGTACAAGTTTGTAGGAGGTATTAGGTGTTGTTGGTGCTTTTGGTTGAGGTCGCGGGGGCCTCGGGATGATTTTGGATGGTTGACAGGAAGATTTTTGAAGTTGAGAGATTGCAGACTTTGCTGCTTCTGATATTTTCGCATCTGCGGTTTGGGGGCCGCAGATGCGGCTAGTGGTACCGCATATGCGGATTTTTGGGTGTCCTTCATGTTCCGGATATGCGGAAGTTTCACCGCAGAAGCGATTTCGCATCTGCGGAAGAAGAACCGCAGATGCGGCTCCTGGCCCTCTTAATGAAAGTCGCAGATGCGACAAATGGTCCGTAGAAGCGGGACCGCAGATGCGGTCCCTTGACCGCAGAAGCGGAAATCTCTGGGCAGAAATATGAAATTCGAGGGTTTAGTTTCAAAAGTTAGAAAAATCAAATTGGAGCTCGGGAGAGGGCTATTCTGAGAGGGATTTGAAGAGGAGATCATTGGGTAACGTTTCTTTGACCTTTTCTAGTTATATTCCATCAACCTTAGGTTAATTTCATCGTTTGATTTTGGAATTTTGGTGGAAATTGGGGGAAAAATTCTTAGACCTTTAATTCAGGATTTGAGGGGTCATTTGGACTCCAATTTTCGTGTTCTTGTTATGTATAGACTCGTGAGAGTACGAGGGTGCTGAAAATGTTAAATTCATCCGATTCCGAGACGTTCGCTTGAGGGGAATTTTGGTCATTTTACATAACTTCGCGTATTAGCTTTGATTAAATTGTAGAATCAGTTGCTTGAGATGTTATTTACGATATGTAATTGAATTGAACAGATTTGGGCCATTTGGGGTCGGATACTCATGGCAAAAGCGTGGTTTTTAGTTGATTTTGAGCCGGCTCGAGGTAAGTGGCTTGTCTAACCTTGTGTGGGAGACTTTTCCCCTTAGGATTGATATTGTGTTAGTTGAAATGCCTCGTGCATGAGGTGACGAGCGCGCACTTGCACTAATTGTTGAAGATCCGGTTTTACTTTAAGTATTTCGACTGAGTTCTTTTCTTATTTGTTCTATTCTACTTGCAAACATAGCATGTGTTAGTTTCGAAAAGCATGCTTAGTTGATTTAATTGCCTATTTGCTTAAACTGCCTTAATTGCATTACGTGAAGCATGTTAGGCTAGAATTAACTGTCTACTTGTTACGGACTTAGTATTTATTTCGATAGTCTTGAGCTGCTGCTGTGTGTTTTAAATTGGGACTACGGAACGGTATTCCAGGAGATCCCCCTGCACTTTATTTTGGGACTACGGGACGGTATCCCGGGAGCTCCCCTATATGTTTACTTTGGGACTACGGAATTGCATTCCGGGAGATCCCCCTGCACATTTATGAGTTGGACTACGGGACTGCACGCGGGAGATCCACTGGACATGATATTTATATTTGGGGACTACAGGACGGTATCCTGGGAGATCCCCGGCTGTTATCTCGGGACTGAGTTATGTTCTTTCACTGTGTTTTGCTTGCCTTGTAATAGTTGTTGTTGTCCTTTATAGCATGTGTTATTTAATTATACTGTGATTTCACACTGTTAAACCTGTATCTTATTTAACCTCAGTAGGGCCCTGACCTTCCTCGTCACTACCCAACCGAGGTTAGGCTTGGCAGTTACTGAGTACCGCTGTGGTATACTCATGCCCTTTCTGCGCATGTTTTTCATGTGCAGATCCAGGTACTTCCACCCAGGCGTATCACCCTTAAGGCAGGGAGCATTTCGGAGACTTCGAGGTACATCTGCCGCGTCCGCAGACCGAAGAGTCCCCTTCTTCATTCTATCTGTAGTGATAGTCCTTCTATCGTACTATTGATGTAGACATTTCTGGAGATTAGAGATTTTTACTGTATTCCTTTTTAGCTTGTGTTCCCGTGAGTTTCCGGGTTTTTGGATAGTAATGTAGGATGCTGTGATGTGGAGTTGTATATGTCGAGCGGCATTTTATATACTGTTCCTCCTTTGAATTGTTCAGTTTTGACTATTATTCTGCAAGTTAGTTATGTTTCTGCATTGTTAGGATTACCTACTTGTAGAGACTAGGCGCCATCACGATATGTTCATGGTGGGTGAACTGGGGTCGTGACAAGTTGGTATCAGAGCTCTAGGTTCATAGGAGTCACGGGACACAGGCCGGTTTATTAGAGTCTCGCTGATCGGTACGGAGACGTCTGTACTTATCTACGGGAGGCTATGTAACTGTTAGGAAAATTCCACTTCATTTGATTTCCTTGTCATGCGAGATTAGGATTACCTAGTTGTAGATACTAGGCGCCATCACGACATGTTCACGGTGGGTGAACTGGGGTCGTGACAAAGTTCCTTGTAGATGAAACGATATAGGCTTCCGAAGTCGGACCAATGAACCTTCAAATTCTCCTCCTGGACCGCCCCAGCGCTCCTTTTTCCGCCCCAGCGGTGAAACCACCGCCCTAGCGGTAAATATAAGCACCAGAACTATTGCCCGAGTACCGAAAAATGCCCGGACTCTCTCAGCACTCACTCGAAAAACACCCGAGGCCCTCGGGACCTCAACCCAAACATACCAACACCTCCCATAACATCATTAAGACTTAGTCGAGCCTTCGAATCACTCAAAACAACACCAAAACACCAAATCAACTTAGGATTCAAGCTTAAGAACTTAGGAACTTTCAAATTCCACAAACAACGTTGAAAACTATCAAATCACCTCCGAATGACCTGAAATTTTGCACACACGTCACGAATGACACAACAGACGTACAAATTCCATTCCGGACGCGCTCCTAAATCCAAAATCGCCCAATGGAGCTAACCAAATCATAAAATCCAAATCCGATATCAAATACTAAGAAGTCAAAACTTGGTCAAACTTTTCAAATTTAAAGCTTCAAGCTGAGAACCATTCTTACATATCTATTCCGATTAACCTGAAAACCAAAACCGACGATTTACATGAGTCATAATACATCATACGGGGCTAGTCATGCCCGAGAATTGGTGAGAAAAGTGCAAGTGCTCAAAACGACCGGTCGGGTCGTTACATTCTCCCCCACTTGAACATATGTCCGTCCTCGAACGTGCCCAGAGTTGTTTCGAAAACCATCAAATCACTGTGTAACCTTACCATGCACATACTCGGGAGTGGACCCATGTCACCCTATCTCTTACAGGTCCGATAACCCAATGTAACAGAAATTTCACAATCCAACCTAGCCCATAAACCCTAGAACCAAATTTCCACTTCCGGAATTATCTATAAGATTAGAATCTCACATCTATACACCGAATAAATCTGAACACGCTGTAGCAAGCCCTAACCATAATTCAAGATGGAATTCACAGGAGATACCATAGCACTCGAACACTTGTAGCGAAAACTTCAAATCACAGCAGCTGCTCAACAATCGATTACCAACAATAAACCTCTTATCAAATAAAGCCTCATTCCAACACTTTCGTATACTGCCAATGATGAAAGAAACATGCAGAATTCATAAACATTCCTCAGATCAACCATTATGAAGCTCCCTCTCCTTTGGCAAGGACCATAGTAAATTTCTAAGCCGAATCCCGATTTTATCCTTCCAACGTGCTAAAATTCAATGCGATAGTATTCATTCTAGATCTCAACCTCTGTAAGCCATAACTGATTCAACAACATGCCTCGAACTGGAACCAACATAGCACATAACCGTGAAATCAACTGATCGATAGCAGACTCCCCCACTTGGCTCAAAGCCATAGATCACAACACACAATAACTCACAATGCCTATACTCCAATACCGCCATAATACCATAGTGTGATTAAACTCAATCCTTCATAAGCTCGTGCAACACAAGCCATCTAGTACTTCAAGTCTATGCAAATCTTGCATTCACTCTCGTAGCAAGCACGCCCACTCTTTTAAGCGATCCAAATTCAAGTTGCAACACATATATTTCACTGGTAAAAGAGGTCTTCCAGCAAACAACATAAAAATCACACAAACTTCAGAACACTCCGCATGAGATAACCCACCTGCTTCGCCTCAAACTAACATCTCTGCATACCCTTCCACCGCCATAAACATCATGCAATCACCAAATCTTCCCGAGTCTGAACTCATATCACGACATAAAATCTACCTCACTCCCCAACCAAACAACATGAGAAGATCCTTCAACACACCCCTAACTCGAGGCTATACATCAAATCAAGATGGGAATCAAGCACCAAATAATTTAAACTACCCTCAAGCAGACCCCTCTCATTACATTCAAATCATATGAACACATCTCGCAGTCACATCATGCTCATCACGTAGCCATCCAGCCATCACTTCCACTAATAGGGACACTACCGAACATATAAATCCAAAAGCACTTGCTCACACAATCAACACCTCAGTGCTAAAGCTACATGCAAAGCCCGGCCCCAAGTCCTCCAGACTGGCCCAACATCAACACACGGAAATCACATCTCGCCCCTCATTCAGGGAATCACAAGGAGTCGATGCACAACTGATACCGACCGCTCATGCGCACATACGAACGTGTGGAAGGTATTTCAAGAGTTACATTTCGAGCTGAATCAAAGATGCACGATAAGAATTCAAGAATGTGGAAATTTTCTAAAGGTTCTGTAGCCTCTCGAAGATATGTATAGACCTCTCCGTGCCGATCCGTAAGACTCTACTAAACCCGCTCATGACTCGTGAGACCTTTGTAACCTAGGCTCTAATACCAACTTGTCACAACCCAAAACCTAACCATGGTCGTGATGGCGCCTATCGTGTTACAAGGCAAGCCTATTTCCCAAAATATTACTACTAAACCGATTATAAGAAACTAATAAAACATTTCAACATTTAAATTTCCATAACTAAACCAACTCTAAATATAGTATAGAAAAATACGGAAACGAGCCCCTAACATCGGGGTGTCACTAAGTCATGATCGTCTAAAACTATGAACTAAGAGATACAACTGTCTAACTATCGATACAATCCAGAGAAGAAATACAGAAGGAGCAACAAGGCCTTGCGGACGCTAGCAGCTACCTTGCAGTCTCCAAAGATAGCTGGCCTGAACTCAAAGATCGGTGTGCTCTCACTCACCAGGATCTGCACATAAAGTACAGGGTGTAGTATGAGTACAACCGACTCAGTAGTAATAGAAATAACTAAGGAACTGAGCAGTAGTGACGAGCTAAGTAAAACAATGCAATTACTTCTTTTCACAATTTAAAATACACAGAAATAAACAAGTAAATTCCATAACTCAGTAAATGATACCAAGAAATTTGCAGGTAAAATGCAGCAACAACAAAGTAAATGAAACCTCGTAGCAATGTCACTCCATCACTCAGCATTCAGCACTCAACACACTCAATAGGTACCTGCGCTCAATGGGGGTGTACAGACTCCGGAGGGGCTCCCAAAGCCCTAGCGCTAATCACGGACAACTCGCGTTCCATAATATCAATCTCTGGATTCGCATGGTCAACTCACGTGCTACGCGGACAGCTCACGCGCTATGGTATCAATACCTGGATCCGCACGGATGTTGATACCCAATTTTTCCCCATATATTTTAAATATGCATAAATACCTTCAAAATAGCATATACATGCATATATAAGCATGCACAAGATTTTTATAATTTTCCCCATAAATTTAAAGGATTTAATTTGATTTATTTCCTTCCCTTTTATTCATAAAATTCCCAATAATTATTTCCCAAATTATTTTTATGATGATTTATTCATTTAATTTATATACTTCTGCCAAAATATGGTTAATATATTTTTTATGCATTTTTATAATTGCACTTGGTTTTTTTTTAACTAAGTTGCATGTAATTGCAAGGTTAGCCCTTTTAATGGATAATTACATTTTATATGTGTAAAATCGGTCCCTATATTTTTAATATGATAAATATATATTTTAAATCATTTTGGTATACAAAATTATTTTCAAAAAACCAATTATTATTTATTATAAATTAAAATAGGAAAATTAGCTATTTAAATTATAGCCAGATTTGGCTTTCAATTTTAGCCTAAATTGAACCCAACCCCATCCCAATTTCCTACCAAATTACCCGACCCAAACCCTATATACACTTACCCAAACGCGGAATCCATCTACCCGATCAAATCCTGGCCGTTGATCTCCCAGATCAACGGTCCATACCCATTCTTTCCTTTTTTAATCCCTAACACCCCCTAACCCTAGTCATTCCTTACAGCTCGCCGCCCTCAGATGCTCTTATCTCCTCTCTTCTCCGGTCTTCTCCGGCGATCACTCTTCAACCCCAAGCCTCCAAGCTCCTCCATTGCCTTGCTCATCTTTTCTAAGGCCTTCAAGGGCCCTGGGCCACGCCGACTTGTATCTAGGGTTGCTGTTTTGGCTGATCATGGCTTCTCCGGTGTGACTTTGAGCCAAATCACACTTTATTTGTTACTATCTTTGAGGTTCTAAACAGGTTCATCCGTTTCTATTTGGGTTTCCTTTGGAACCCTAACTTTCGTTTGTATATCTTAGATCTGTGCTATATTTTTAACGATTCGAGTCTGTTATTTCTATGTTTTGCACCGTTCTCAAACCTCTTTTGCAAAAATCTTCGATTGCGAGGTGTTTTCCCCTTCTTCTAAAATTAGGGTTTTCGGAACTTTTTCTACACTCTGTTTAAATCGATTCTTCATGTTTAAACCTCTATCCTTTGCCTATCTCGACTAATTCTGTGTTTTTCTCCTTTTTCAACTCGTCTATGTTAAAAACCTTTATTTTATAGTCCTAAACTTGGGTTTCTGAGTGTCGTTTTAATAATATGTTCAGTTAATCTGTATATTCCTATGATTCTGTGATTTTTGCTCTATGTTTGCTTGTTAGGTTTCCTAATTGTGGTTATCCTTGCCTATTGTGTGATTTTTGCTCTATTTTTTGTTCACCGATGTTTCTGATTCTTCACTTCTCCTACATGTATCATGCGTAGCCTACTAATTCAGACTATGCTCTACATGAATCCTTAATTTTATATGTGATTCTTGTCCTACTCGACCTCTTAGGGTTCTGATTTTTGCTTACCATGTACTTGTTCTTATAGAGTGGTGCTAAATCAGTGTTATCTCCTATTCTTGCATCCTTGAATCTTTGTGATTGATCTTTCACTGATTCCGCATGTTATTTCTACTGATATTTACCTTGTAGAATGTTTTCTGACCTTATTGTATGGTCAATTATGCTATTAATTGATTGCTCAAGTCTTTCCTTGATTGAAGTGTGTTGAACCTGGCCTCTATTACATATTGTGTACTTGTACTATGCAGAAAATATTTCCTTAATTGGCATGTTCAGCCTTATACGATTTCCTTCCTTATTTGTTATATGTCTATTACCGTTTGAGGTTAATTCCTCAATTAAAGGGAGTACTTACCTTGATTTCCTGACTGATTGATTCTGAGTTCCTTAATTACTAATGGACTTTGATTCTTACCTTATTATTCTACCTAGTTTCAAACTATATATATGCTCTCTCAATAAAACACACACACGTACACTTGGTTCAAAACTATCTCTCATACTTCAAAATTTTCTGCTCTCTCTCTTGTGATACTTGCTACTGCTCTAAGTTAGCCGGCTGCAAGCCAAGGCTAACCATTTTGGTCTCTTGTTCTTTCATTCCGCTCACTATCCTCTTTACTGGTATGTCCTAGTTTCGATTCAAAGTTCCAACAACAATATGATTCTCTTATTGTTTCAGTTCCTCTTGTTTCTAGTTTGCTTCTATTTGTGGTTTTGTTGTCAAAATTGTAGTTGAGGGTTACATTATTAGCGTGTTATCATGTCTTCCCCTCCCTTGAGATCAGTATATTTCTCCTTCTGTTTGTTTCTGAGCATGTCTACACCAATCATCTCTTACTTGTTATGTGTTTACCACCATGAATCCCCAAATCCCTATCACCCCTCTATGTGGTTATGTTCTTCATGCCTTGTTTTGTGACTATGTCTGGTCAGCTGTATCTGAGCATGTCTAAACCAGTCCTAGACCTTTTCTGGGTTATGTGTTTGCAGTCAAGTGTTCTATGTATCCCAAACCCCTTGACCCCTGTGTGTGACTACTGAGTTTACTTGGTTCTGTGAATTGTCTATGTATAAACCTATCCTAAGATGCTTGGACTTCTGTTCATTCCTTCAATCTATTTTCAAACAGTCTCCATTGCTTTAGTAAATTACTTTCAAATAGACTTTTGTTTTAATACAGTTTTCTACTAAAACCTTTCAACTTGTGTCCATCACTTCTCACTCTACTCTTAGTCAATAAGTTCTGCCCCCTCCAGTATGTGTACTGCCTCGGGATCCTCTTAAGAACCCTCTGAACTCTGGCATACTGAGGTTGGCCTTTCCATACTGCACTTGTTCAATTTTTGGTTACTAAGTCTGGGTGTAAGCACTGCCCAGGATCCTTGAGATCCTTAGGGAACTTTGATGCACCTAGACTCTGACTTTGTCTATGGAATTAAGGCATATGAAACCATTGGAGGCTTTGGGAAATCTGGGCCTAATCGGAGGCTCCCTATAGAATAGCTTCTTGATCTTTTATTTACTTATGTAATTCATTCATTGGTCTGTAATAACTTGTAAACAGATATCGGGGTATTTATGGAAAAGGGTGGGTAGATACATGTTTTATGGGGTAATTCGGGTAGAAATCATGCTCATAGGACTTTACTTTTAAATCTGTTCGCTCTACTTAGTAGAAATCATGCTCCTAGGACTTTATGTCTAAATCTGATTGTTTTTTCAATAAAAATCATGCTCCTAGGCCTTCATGCTTAAATTTGATTGCCTCACCAAGTAGAAATCATGTTTATAAGGTTTTACATTCTGTCATGTTTAGAAACCATGCCTATAGGTTCTAAATAATCATGCCTTCAATCAGATTAACTAATAGATGCCATGCCTATATAAATTAATCCAAATTATGTTATAGCAAGTGTTTATGTCTGCATGTCTTAAAATCAGATTAACAAACGTAGATATCATGCCTATAGGGAACCATATTTGAGATTCTGCCTGTCAATCCGTTTAGTCTAAATAAATCAACTTAGTCTATGCCTAGTTCATTTCTGAATTGGTTTTATTAAGTATTTCATATTTCTTGAAACAAGTTCTTTCAAACTACCTCAATCTTATTTGATATCATGCCTATAGGTATTAACGAAGTCCGTTTCAAAACCTGCTTTGTTTCTATACAAATGTGTTAATCAGCACTCCTTGTATAGGCAAGCCCTTAGGGCGTTTTCAAAAATGCATCTCCGAGACTGTTTCTATTGCTTAATGTTTTCTGATCCTAACAGGCTTTAAAAATCCATAGGCAATTGCTAGGGTTGTAACTTCCGAGTCTAAAAGAGGTTGTTTTTCTTCTGCATATTCACCTAGATATCCTGCCTTAGGACATTGTCTAATTAAAGACCTTAACTGTGCTTGAGTCATGCTGCTTATGTGTTTGTTTGAGGAGGAAACTCTAAGGCTCTAATTGCCCCTTTTACGTGCTGAAAGTCCTAAGTGTTTTGATTGTCGCCTTAGAATTTTCACCTTTTAAAACCTTAGGGGTACGTCTAGAGCCACCTATAGGTAGAGGTCCTAAATCCCTCCATGACAATTAAGAAGGGACGGGTAGCAGCACACAATAGAAATCGTTGACCAAACACTCGCTTTGCATGACCAATAAGGGGATGGGAAGGGTAGATATGGGATATGATGACTAAGCGCTAATGTCACGTGTAGCCCCTCATTGAGGAGTGTTTACCGGACATTGTGTGGGGTGATCCTATAGGACAACCAACCTAGGACCCCTCCTTTACCACATTTTCCTTTTTTATTCAAAACCTTTGTTTTTACAATTTGTCTAAATCTTATTACTTGAGTTATCTAACATGCTTTACTTGAAACCTATTTGATTTAACTGTTTAGTTGTAATGGACTAATTTGTGAATATAAGTTTGGCCGGGACCCAATGTTGTGGACCAAGAGGGGTGCCTAACACCTTCCCCTCGAGGTTACTTCGAGCCCTTACCCTAATCTCTGGTAATGCAAACTCAAGAGTTAATCACTCTAGGTGCCCTAACGCACCTTAAAAATCATTAGGTGGCGACTCTTCTCTTTTGATATACATTTAAAAGGGTTGTCACATGTCGAAGCCCGGACTTCCCCCCTCAAGATGGAAAAAATGGGGCGCAACAGCATGGCGACTCTGCTGGGGATACCCTTTAGGCTCTTACCATGACGAACTTGCTCTTATAAATTAGTCCAAGCATGCTTTATCCCGTACCCTCTTCCCTTATTTTAATTTTTTACTATCTATTTTTTTTCTAAGCATTTACTGCTCTTTATTCTTGAAACTGACTAGTCGTTTTGTTTCCTTTTTGTAGCTGTCTTCAATTGTTCAAATACTGTATTTATTTTTCCTTACGTGAAAATACTTGACTACATGTTATTAACTGCTGCATAAATCATGCTCCACATCATATTCCACTCGTGCGTATCAAATCCTATAGCAACGCTTTAATGAATGGTTGCGCTCTTCCTACTTACTACCCTTAAATTCGGAAAGGCTTATTTGCGGTAAAACCAGTCGATCAGCGGTGCAGTCGATGGTTCCGTTCCTTCCCCCTCGAGTTGTCTGCTCGAGGATACCAGTCTAAAACCCCATAGAAACCTTACTCTATTTGAAATTGTGCATGCATCATGGTCAAACTTTGTTGGATCAGCTATGTTGTCCACATAATGATCCTTTCAGATAAGCCTTATCAAAGTCCATCGGGTTTTCCATAATCCCAACGGACGCAACCATGTTTTGTGCATTAATTTGGAGAACTAAATGCCGATATGTTGATCATAAATGTATAAATAGTCGAGTCCAGTGAGGGGTAAGGTCTAACCCTTTTGTTTTGCAGAAAATGAGGCACGAGGTCCCCAGATTTGGTATGGTTAGCATACCCTCACTCTTGCTAAACTGGTGGAGGAATCTCCCATCAGATGATCGAATCAAATGGAAAGAGAGGGCTGCCAAATCTAGCGAGAAGCTTGAATATCTGGAATACAGCCTATTGGAATTGGAAGGAAAAGTGAGGAAGAGAGTCACCGACTGCCAAAACGCTAAGGGAAATGAAGAAGGGCATTTGTAAGGCCCCGTAAAAATTTGTGCTCAAAACCTAGTAGCTCGTAGGGTCAGGTTCCGCATATGTGTGGTTCGGACCCATTGTACTGATCTAAGTATTTAAAAATCAAAGAACCAAGTTTTTCCAGAAAAGTGTCATTTTGCGGTCCAGAATACTATCGCAAATTATGTATGCGGACCGCATTTCTGCCGCAGATTGAGTCAGTGGTTTAGTTATAATTAAGGCCAAAATGCGGTCCATTATGCGACCGCATAACTGATATACGGACCGTATTTCTATCGCAAAGTGAGTCAAATAGTAGGATTGGATTTTTGGAGCACTTTTGCGGTCCATTCTGCGGACCGCATTTCATCTCTGCGGTCGCAAAGTGTGACCGCATATCTGACTCGGGTACCTTTTTTTCTAAATTTTAAACCCGACCCCCTTTTTAATAAAACACCCAAACCCTCGTTTTAATAAGAGAGAGGAAGAGAGGGTTCTTGAGAGAGAAAGTGATCTTCATCAAATTTGATTCTTCAAAACTATCCGGGCCGGGAAATTTCAAAGTGATTATCTTTATCCCCATTCTTGCAGGTAAAATCCCTAACCCTTTTTCATTGATTTTCAGGTTTAAACTAAGGGGGGAGTCTCATGCATTGATTCTTGAAAATAATGGTTGAAAACATACATGCATGCCTTTTAAAACCTAAAACCTAGTAAGAGGAATTGGGTAGGAGTAAAGGATTGTACAAGAGGAGTTGATAACCTAAATAAGTTTGAGTAGCAATTGTGAACTTGAATTGTAAGTCATACATGTTAACTTGTGCACTAGATTGACATTGCTAGACTATTTGGTGAATTGAAAATAGGAGTTAAAAAGGGAATTCGGCTCCAGGTATGTATGGCTAACTTTGACCTTTTATAAAGTCACCTTGTTTGGTGTACGAATATTTGGTATGTGATATCTACGTGGATTATGTGTGAATTCTTGTGATTGGTATGATTTGAGTGTTCATGGTTAAGTATCCCGATATAATGGTGTAAGTAATTGGCAATAAACCAAATGGGTGATTGTGAAAGTGTTATGTGGTAAGAGCTGAGAAACAAATGATGGAAGGAAATCGTAAATGATGCAATTGGAACAACTGTGCTAATATTATATATGGCTTGTCGTGGGCAATTATTGTTGTGACATAAAATGCATATGAGTTGTTGAATATGATGGAAATGGTATTGTTGGTTATGGAAATTCTTTGTGAATTGTTGTTGTTATTCCTTGAGAATTGTTGTTGTAATTCTTGAGAATTGTTGTTGTTGTTGTTCTTTGTGAAGTCTTGTTGTTGTTGTGTTGTTTGTGAATTGTGATTGTTCGGTGGGATCGGGTTGTGCGCCGCAACACGAAGTAATAAGGTGTGGGTTGTGGTGATAAGGGTGGCCGAGGTAATAAGGGTGACCTAGGTAATAAGGGTGGAAAGTGATCGAAATCACTATCGAAATGAAAATATGAGAAAGTTGTGAAATCATTGATGTGAAAAATGTTGAAGGGGAAATGGAGAGATTGTCATCTTATTTGGCTTGATTGTTTCCTTTCATGTGTACTTGATTGTCGATTCCATTATTACTTGTTACTTGTGTATGGTTTAAGTTTACTACGGGCAAAGTTTGTTCATACATACCAGTACAATTCAAATGTACTAACGTCCCTTTTGCCGGGGGCGCTACATTTGTGTTATGATTGTAGGTGGATCCATAGCAGGTACTCCAGTCCACCGACCGTAGCTTCCCTTTACTTCCCGTCAGCTAAATTGGTGAGCCCCTTTCCTCTCGGGGCCCTGCGTGGCTCATGCCGCTTTTATTTCGCAGTCATGTTTTAATATTTGTGTAAGGTATAGCCGGAGCCTTGTTACCAGCAAGTATTGTATTATCCTTTTGTATCCTTAGAGGCTCCGTAGACAGTAAATGTGGGTTAGGAACTTATGTAATATGTATTTTGTATGTTGCGCGATGTAAGTTTTAAACCACGCTAAGTAACCATTTTTGTTACTGTATATTTCGTAAAAAGGTGTTTTATTTATAATGGCTATTTATTTTGATTAATGAGTAATGAAAACACGGGGTAACACGTGGGATAGGAAAGGCACCCAGGTCCGCTTGACTGGGGCCACCCGGTCGAGCGCCGGTCATGTCCCTCGGTTTTGGGGCGTGACAACATTTGACAAAGGCATTCCTGCCAATGAGCCTACGCGAACTGGGGGATTTGATCGACAAGAGCATTCAGCCTGAAGAAAGTCCTTCCGAGACCAAATAGATTAGGTTCACTTGCTTTTCAAATGTAATAAGGCCAAGTGCCAGTAGTGACGTATCTTATTATTATCTTAGTGTCGTTTTGCGATTAGTCTATTTTTACATTATGAAATGAAGCGTTTATTGGCATTAAAAGTTCTCCAAATCTACTTGTCGCTAGGCCTACCTCGGGCACAACGAGGCTCCCAAATTAGGACGCGAATTTACATTCTCGCAATATGTGTTTAAATACTGCAAACATTTCAGATGCCTTACTCACTTGTTTACCCTTTTGTTTTTTCCTTTATTTTGATTATTCTCATCCCCTGAGGTTGGTTCGCTCATACTGACATCATCAGCATACCTAAAGATCTTCCACATCCTCTTCTTCCAAGTGATCCCAAAAGCAAAGGAAAAGTCAGAATAAATGATACAATGCAGTGCCATAATTGAGGAGGAGGAGGAAGAAGGCCTCACCATTCAGACTGTGGAGAAGGGAGTTGTTCTCAGGAACTGGACCGCCACACCATCTCGAGCCCGCCGAGTCCCTGGGTAGCCTGCCAGATTTTACTTCTATAGTCGTTCTAGGCATTTAAGATATCCAGTAATTTTGTTTTAAGTCTCACTTGTTTCAAAATAAATGCTCGATCCATCGAGCCAAGCGTTGTCTGAACAATTTTCTCAGTTTTAATCAAATGCATTTGTCCTTTATCATTATTCATTACTATTTTTTTATGCTTTTCCCTTCTATAGTATTATTATTACTTTTCCTGATGAACCAGTGACTGTGACACGTAATGAGGCAACGCAACATGAGGATAGTGATTCAGAGGAAGAAGACGAGATACCCGAGGAAATTGTCAGGGAGGTTGAAAATTTTGAGAATAAGCGTAAGTCCAACCTGGACGAAACAGAAGCAGTAAATTTGGGAGACGCCGAGACCATCAAGGAGACCTGCATCAGCATTCACTTATCACCAATAGAGAAAGAGGAGTACATCCGTTTCCTAAAGGAGTATGAGGACATTTTCGCATGGTCATATGATGACATGACCGGTTTGAGCACTTCCATAGTGGCTCACAAGTTGCCTACTAATCCCATGTGTCCGCCAGTAAAGCAGAAACTCCGAAAGTTCAAACCAGACATGAGCCTGAAAATCAAGGAGGAAGTCACCAAGCAGATCAAAGCCAAAGTTCTCAGGGTGGTAGAGTACCCAACCTGGTTAGCTAAGATTGTGCCAGTTCCAAAGAAGGACGGAAAGGTCAGAGTATGTGTTGACTATCGGGATTTAAATAGAGCAAGTCCCAAGGACGACTACCCACTGCCAAATATACACATCCTGATCGATAACTGCACTAAGCATGAACTCCAATACTTTGTGGATTGCTTCGCGGGTTATCACTAGATTGGGATGGATGAAGAAGATGCAGTGAAGACATCTTTTATTACGCCTTGGGGTGTATACTGTTACAAGATGATGCCATTCGGTCTAAAGAATGCTGGGGCTACATACATGAGGGCCATGACAACCATCTTCCATGATATGATACACAAGGAAATAGAGGTATATGTGGACGATGTCATTATCAAATCCAACAAGTCCACAGATCACATAGCAGACTTGAGGAAGTTCTTCAACAGGATAAGGAGGTACAATTTGAATTTGAACCCCGCAAATTGTGCATTCGGGGTTCCCGCAGGAAAGTTACTGGGATTCATTGTCAGTCGCCGAGGGATCGAGCTTGGTCCATCTAAAGTCAAAGCTATTCGGGAGTTACCACCACCTAAGAGCAAAAAGGATGTGATGAGTTTCTTAGGACGTCTCAACTACATCAGTCGATTCATAGCACAGTCCACAGTCATATGTGAACCCATCTTCAAGATGCTAAGGAAAGACGCTGAAACAAGTTGGACTGAGGATTGTTAGAAAGCTTTTGACAAGATCAAGGAGTACCTGTCCACACCACCAATTCTGGTCCCGCCAGAACCAGGACGACCTTTGCTACTTTATGTATCCGTATTGGATGGAGCCTTCGGATGTGTTTTGGGACAACATGATGAGACAGGAAGAAGGGAGCAAGCCATATATTATTTGAGTAAGAAATTCACACCTTATGAAGCACGGTATTCTCTGCTTGAACGCACTTTCTGCGCTCTGACCTGGACAGCTCAGAAATTGAGGCATTATTTCTGTGCCTACACTACATACCTCATATCCAGGATGGATCCTCTGAAGTACATATTTCAGAAACCCATGCTTACTGAGACGTTAGCTAAATGGCAGATACTACTAAGTGAGTTCTGTATCGTCTATGTAACTTAAAAGGCAGTCAAAGGACAAGCATTGGCAGATCACCTTGCTGAAAACCCAGTGGGAGGAGAATACGAACCCTTGAAAACGTATTTTCCTGATGAAGAAGTATCATTCGCAGGAGAGGACATTACCAAAGCATATGACGGTTGGAGGATGTTCTTTGATGGAGCCACAAATTTCAGAGGAGTGGGCACTGGAGAAGTTTTGGTATCAGAAACGGGTCAGCACTATCAGGTATCTGCTAAACTCAGATTTCCCTGCACTAACAACATGGCAGAATATGAAGCCTGTATACTGGGGCTCAATATGGCAGTCGACATGAACATTCAGGAGTTGCTGGTGATCGGTGACTCAGATTTTCTTGGGCACCAGGTAAGGCCACCAAGAATTCCAAGATATTGCCATATCTACACCATGTGCAGGAATTGAAAAGGAGGTTCACAAAGATAGAATTCCGACATGTGCCCAGAATTCAGAATGAGTTTGCCGACGCATTAGCTACTTTGTCATCCATGATACAACCTCCAGATAAGAACTACACTGATCCCATTCCGGTGAGGATCCATAATCAGTCGACTTATTGTGCTCATGTCGAGGAAGAAGTGGATGGAAAGCCTTGGTTCCATGACATTAAAGAATACTTATGAAAAGGAGAATACCCGGAGCATGCAAATCACACTAAGAAATGCACGCTCTGGAGATTGTCAAATCACTTCTTCCACAGCGGAGGGAACTTTTACAGAAGAACTCCTGATTTGGGGTTACTAAGGTGTGTCGACGCGAAGGAAGCTTCTAAGCTACTTGAGGATGTGCATGCTGGGACCTGCGGTCCGCACATGAATGGTTTCGTTCTGGCTAAGAAGATACTCAGGGCAGGTTACTTCTGGATGACCATGGAGATGGATTGCCTTCAGTATGTCCGCAAATGCTTTCAATGTCAAGTGCATGCCGGCATGATAATAATGCCACCAAACGAGCTCAATGCAACAAGCTTACCTTGGCCATTCGCCGCTTGGGGAATGGATGTTATTGGTCCAATTGAGCCCACTGCTTCAAACGGACACAGGTTTATTCGGGTAGCCATTGATTACTTCATAAAATGGGTAGAAGCTGCATCTTACAAAGTGGTAACCAAGAATGTCATCGTAGACTTTGTCAAGGATCGTATTGTTTGCCGATTTGGAGTTCCTGAGTCCATCATTACTGACAACGCCACCAATCTCAACAGTGATCTGATGAGATATATATGTTAAACTTTCAAAATCAAGCACAAGAATTCTACAGCCTACAGACCTCAGATGAATGGAGCCGTAGAAGCCGCCAACAAAAACATTAAGAAGATACTAAGGAAATGGTAGATAACCACAAGCAGTGGCATGAGAAGTTACCCTTTGCTCTGTTAGGGTACCGCACCACGATTCGCACATCAACCGAGGCAACACCCTACATGCTGATTTATGGTAGCGAGGCTGTCATCCCAGCCGAGATGGAGATTCCTTCCTTGAGAATTATACAAGAAGTTGAACTTAGTGATGCAGAATGGATAAGGAGCCGCTATGAACAATGGCCCTTATTGATGGAAAGAGGATGAACGCAGTATGTCACGGCCAACTTTATCAGAACAAAATGTCCAAAGCTTTCAACAAAAGGGTTAAACCTAGACAGTTTGCACCAGGACAACTGGTATTGAAGAAAATCTTCCCACATCAAGATGAAGCCAAAGGGAAATTCTCTCCCAACTGGCAAGGTCCATACATGGTTCACAGGGTACTGACAGGAGTAGCACTTATACTTGCAGAAATGGACGGAGAAGTCTGGCCAAAACCGATCAATTCAGACGCAGTCAAAAGATACTATGCTAAGATACTTTGCATTTCCTCATTTGATGTAGTTGAACTGCGCTTGACCTGATTCCCGTTTAAGAGGGGATATGTAGGCAGCCTTATGGGTTCGGTCATATTATAATAAAAATTTCATTTCCCCCCCCCCCAAGATCAAAACTGGGGCAAATTTTGAGGAGGGTCCTCAAAATTTCGGAGCAAGTCCAGCCAACGCCGTCACAGGCCAAGAAGTCAGTAATCAGTCGAGAACTGGGGTAGAATTTTGAGAAGGATTCTCAAAATTTCGGAGAATGCTTAGCAGGGTCCGTCATCCGCAAATAGTTAAAGATCATCTACCAAACTGGGGCAGAATTTTGAGGAGGACCCTCAAAATTCCGATATGAGAGAGTTGCAATGCCTTCGAAACGTGTTACAATCACTAGTTCATCAAAATTATTTGATACGTTTCCAAAAAAACTCTATTTTTATCAATAATGGCATATTTTCGAAAATTCTATTACCATAACGGTCAGGTGTTACCCAAGGGAACTCGAAAGGATTTCAGAACGGAGCAAAGTAAAGCCAGCCGACAGAAGCACGAACCAACCGCCTCCTTACAGAACTTACAATTTTTGTTTGAACGCAGGCACGTAACGATAACATCCGCAGATATATGCCCGTAGCACGATACTATCAATCAAGCCATCGGACGCCGAATATGCATCTCCATCTAAGACACATGCTACTTTTACTTACTACTTGCTATTTGCATGAGGCTAATCCTTGCCTCCATAATTGCATGAGGCTAATCCTTACTCCCTATT
>NW_017671709.1:0-602 GCF_001879085.1 Nicotiana attenuata | reverse complement strand
AAATTTAATTACATGTTTTAATACTTGGTTTAATTTGAATCAATAGGTTGATATTGGTGTTGTTAAAATCTGAAATTTAGATATTTTGTAGGGTACTAGTAGCTTTGCTTTTAGTAGGGTGGCTGAAGTGACCCTTTGGCTCCTGCCATAGTAGATTTCAGGCTGTCCTTTCACCTTTTGGACAGCCTTTAGCACACAAAATCAGCCTCTTTTGGGGAGATTTTTGGTGAACTAAAATCATTCCAAAAGTTGGCTTTTCTTTGCCTATTTAAGGGCTGCCTTTTCTTCATTATAGGGGGCTAGATCACACTTCCATAGACATTTTTTTTAGAATTGCTTAAACACACAAAAACATAAAAAATTTCAGCAGTTGAACACATGAAAAGTAAGCTGAAATGGTGAGCTTTACTTTGTCTATGGAATTGAGGCATATGAAACCATTGGAGGCTTTGGGAAATATGGGCCTAATAGGAGGCTCCCTATAGAATAGCTTCTTGATTTTTTATTTACTTATGTAATTCATTCATTGGTCTGTAATAACTTGTAAACAGATATCAGGGTATTTAGTGAAAAGGGTGGGTAGATACATGTTTTGTGGAATA
>NW_017671708.1:241626-260253 GCF_001879085.1 Nicotiana attenuata | reverse complement strand
GTTTAAGTTGGGGAGGATGTAACGACCCAACCCGTCGTCTCATGTATTACAGCCCCGTTTCCCCTATTTATTGCTCTTTCATGTTTTATTATCAGCAACGGGTGAATTAGAGTTTAATTGAATTGGTTTGGATAGGAAATGAGACACTTAGTCTCTTTAAGGAAGGTTTGGTTTGGAAAAGTCAACCGAACGTTGACTTATTAGTTAGAAGGCTCGGATGTGAATTCCGGTGATTCGGTTAGCTTCGGGAGGTAATTTGTGACTTAGGAGTGCGATCGGAAGTGATTTTAGAGGTCCGGAGTAGAATTAGGCTTGAATTGGCAAAGTTGGCATTTTGGCGAATTCCGGTGGATAGGTGAGATTTTGATCCGAGGGTCGGAATGGAATTCCGAGAGTTGCAGTAGCTCCGTTAGGTGATTTTGGGTATGTGTGCAAAGTTTCAGGTCATTCGGAGGTGTGTAGGTCGGGTTTTTGATCGAATGCGTAATTCGAAAGTTTTTAAGAAACTTAGGCTTGAATTCGATGTGATTTGATGGTTTTAGCGTTGTTTAATGTGTTTTAAAGATTGGAACAAGTTTGAATAAGGTATTAGGATGTTTTGGTGTTTTTGGTTGAGGTCCCGGGGGCCTCGGGGTGAATTCGGGTGGTTAAACGAGCGTTTTGAGGTATGTTGCAGGTTCGGTTTTTCTGTCATCTGGTATTTCCGCTTCTGCGGAAATGGACCGCAGAAGCGGTTCCGCAGAAGCGGGTAAAGGAGCGCAGAAGCGGTTCGTAGCCTGGTGGAGTGTTTTCGCAAAAGCGGAACATTTTTCGCAAATGCGAGTCCGCAGAAGCGGACTATAAACCGCAGAAGCGATCTTGAGTGGTTCGCAGAAGCGGATGAGGAGACACAAAAGCGGACGTTGGGTTTTTAAGTGAAGACCGCATAAGCGGAACTTTGGCCGCAGAAGCGGTCCCGCATAAGCGGAAGCGGGACCGTATAAGCGAAAATCGCTGTTGGCAGAAGGGTTTAAAATATTAAATTTCATCCGCGAACAAGAGGTAGTTTCCACCATTTTTAAGCGATTTGGAGAGCTTTGGGCGAGGATTTTCGAGGGTTTTGACTGAGAATCAATTGGAGGTAAGTCTCTTGGCCTAATTATTCGAGTTTGTGGTAGAAATTACATGAAAATTATGGAAAATTCATCAAAAACGGGTCAAGTTAGGGCTTGGAAAGCTGTAATGTAAAAATAGATTTTTAAAGGTGATTCGAACTCCGATTTTGGTAAAATTGGTATGTGTAGACTCGTGGCGAGACGAGGAATCCAGTGACGTAAAATTTGTAATTTTTCGAGAAGTAGGCCCGGGGCTCGGGTTTTGCCAACTTCGTGAATTTTGGTGTTTCTCGAGTCTATTCGATTGGGTTATGTTTCTTTAGCCTATTGTAATGTATTCGTTGTGGTTTTAATCAGATTCGGCGTCCGAAGAGGTTGATTCGAAAGGCAAAGGCATAACGAGCTAGACTTGTGGCCGGCTTGAGGTGAGTAATAGATGTAGATGATGACCTGAGGGTTTGAAACCTCGGTATATCACACTGTGACGCTATATTGAGGCGAGACACGTACTCTATGACGAGTGCGGGGTCGATTGTGACTAGGGATTTTGACCTAGTCCGTTCCGATTGATGGTGTACTGTGTTCTTGACTAGAAATTGTTTGGTAATCATCCTACTTGGATTTTATGAATATGTTTGGGGCTTTGTGCCTATCATTTGCATCCTTCAGGGATCCTTACCACTGCTTCCATGATGCTTAGCATATTCATGATATCAGTCCTGAGTTAGACACTGTCTCGCAATGTATAGTAAATAAATAAAGGTTTAACACTTAGCTCTATAATTCCTAATAATTGAAACTAAAAATGGACAATTGGACTGTGCCCAAGTGGCTTGCATGCATATATATATCTGGACTGAGTGTGGATCGGGCTGCACGCCGCAGCGAATGCTACGATGATATTGCGCTTGGGCTGTAGGAGCCCCTCCGGAGTCTGAACCCCCACAGTGAGCGCAGGTACCCAAATGGATCGGGCTGCGCACCGCAGCGGTCATGTGCATTGCATTGCATTCATGCATTTATACCTATTTGTCTTATTTGTCCTGGTATTGTTGTTGTTCCACCGTTTTATGTGTTGAATCGCTGATTATAGCTTTATATTGTAATATTTCGGGATTTCTTACTTTCAGTCATTATATATGTTTATTACTCACTGAGTTGAAGTACTCACTTTACTCCCTGCACCATGTGTGCAGATTCAGGTGCTCAGGAGACTTAGTGGAGCTGTTTGCTGTCTTCTTGGATTTCGTTTTAGGAGTTGTTGAGGTAGCTGCCTGACGTCCGCAGGACCCGACTTCTCCCCTTTATTGCATTTGTCTTTCCCTATCCTAGACTTTCTTTATTACTATGAATATATTACTTATTACATTTAGAGGCTCTAGACTCGTGACTCCAGATCTATTGGGGAATGTTTGGTATATTCGTTATTATTTTTCGTACTATTTTATTTAGTTTCGGATTGGAAACTTGATATTTACTATTTTAATCGTATTATTTGTTAACGGATTGCGAATTTGGATGAGAGTATTTAATTGGTCGGGCTTGCCTAGCATTAGTGTTGGGCGCCATCACGACCGGGATTGGGGTCGTAACAAGTTGGTATCAGAGCCTAGGTTACTAGGCCTCGCGAGTCATGAGCCGGTTTAGTAGAGTCTCGCAGAACGGTACGGGGACGCCTGTACTTCTCCTCGAGAGGCTGCAGAACCTTTAGAAAAACTCCATATTCTTGAAATTCTTGTCGTGCGGCTTTGTGATTCGAGAACTAAATCTCTGTATTCTATTCTCTCGCAGATGGTGAGAACTCGTGCTACCGGACGCGATGGTCGATCACCAGTACCACCCACTAGAGGCCGTGGACGCGGTCGCGGTCATGGTCGAGGTAGGGCAGCAGAGACAACACCTGCTGACCCACCGGCTGCCACAGTTCAGGACCAGACTCCAGTTGTCGATGTCCCAGCAGTACCTGTGCAGGCACCAACAACGCCTATTGCTATTCCTGGTCTCCAGGAGACCTTGGCACAGATACTATCAGTTTGCACTGGCCTGGCTCAGGCAGTCTCAGCTTCTATCGCAGCAGCTGCTTCCCAGACCGGAGGAGGACATCAGACCCCAGTTGCTCACACACCTGAGCAGGCTGCCCAGGGACTTCAAACACCGGAAGCAGCCATAGCTCCGCCAGTTGCTCCAGTTGCACCAGTTGCAGCCTATGAGGCTCCAGCTATGCCGGACGATGAGCAGCGTCGCCTTGAGAGATTCGGCAGGCTTCAGCCACCGAGGTTCAACGGTGCTGAGGGCGAGGATGCCCAGGGTTTTTTGGATAAGTGTCAGCGTATGCTTCGCACTGCAGGGATCTTAGAGTCGAGTGGTGTGGCTTTTACTACTTTCCAGTTCTCAGGGCCTGCATTCACCTGGTGGGAGGACTTCGAGAGGCGTAGGCCGGTTGGTGCAGCGCCCCTTACATGGCAGCAGTTCTCCACTGTCTTTCTGGAGAAGTACGTACCGCAGTCTCACAGGGAGGAGCTGCGTCGTCAGTTCGAGTGGTTGGTTCAGGGGGACATGTCTGTGACCTAGTACGAGTTGAGATTCACGCAGCTAGCTCGGCATGCTACTTGGATGATCCCGACAGATCGGGAAAGGATTAGGAGGTTCGTGGATGGCCTCAACTATTCACTCCGCATTTTGATGACCAGAGAGAGGGTTATGGGTGCCTCGTTTGAGGAGGTAGTTGACATGGCCCGAGAGATTGAGACAGTTCGCCGTTGGGAGCGTGAGGAGAGAGAGGCAAAGAGGCCTCGAGGTTCAGGTAGTTTCAGTGGTGCTCCGTCTGGGGGCCAGTTCCAGCGTGGCAGAGGCCGTTCCTTCAGGCCTCCTCAGTCAGGTCGTCCAGAGTACAGTGGGGCTTCTTCAGGCCGTGGTCATCAGGGATTTCAGCAGGGCCAGACTTCACTTAGTGCCCTATCAGCTCAGAGCTCTACACCTACCTCTTCAGCCCAGGGTTCTTCAACAGCGAGGGGTTTCCATCAGTCCCCTTCTCCAGCGCCGGGTAGTTGCTACGAGTGCGGCGAGTTCGGTCATATGAGGAGACAGTGTCCTCAGCGTCGTGGTAGTCAGTCTCAGTAGAGGGATCAGCCCTCATCTTCTGCTCCTATTTCATCAACACCCGCCCAGTCAGCTAGGGGTGGAGGTCAGGTAGCCAGGGGCCGCCCCAGGGGTGGAGGCCGGACTAGCGGTGGTCAGGCTCGATTCTATGCTCTTCCAGACAGGAAGGACGCCATTGCCTCAGATGCTGTTATCGCAGGTATTATCTCAGTCTGCCACAGAGATGCCTCTGTCTTATTTGATCCCGGATCTACCTATTCCTATGTATCTTCATATTTTTCTTATCACCTGGGTACTACCCGAGGTTGTCTTGCTTTGCCTGTTCACGTATCTACCCCGGTGGGTGATACTATCATTGTAGATCATGTATACCGATCCTGTTTAGTGACTATTGGGGGTCTGGAGACCCGAGTTGACTTATTGCTGTTAAGCATGGTGGATTTTGATGTTATTCTGGGTATGGATTGGTTATTTCCGTACCATGCTATTCTGGACTGTCATGCTAAGACAGTTACGTTGTCTATTTCGGGTATTCCTAAGATCGAGTGGCGTGGTACGACTGATTATGTTCCCAGCAGGGTAATTTCTTTTCTAAAGGCCCAGCGGATGGTTGAGAAAGGTTGTCTATCTTATTTGGCTTTCGTGAGAGATATTGGAGCTGAGACTCCTAGTCTTGACTCCGTCCCTGTCGTGAGGGACTTCTCTGATGTGTTTCCAGCAGACCTGTCGGGCATGCCACCAGACAGGGACATCGATTTTTGTATTGATCTGGTACCGGGCACTAAGCCCATCTCTATTCCTCCGTATCGCATGGCACTAGTAGAGTTGAAAGAACTAAAGGATCAACTTCAGGAACTCCTAGATAAGGGGTTTATTCGTCCTAGTGTGTCACCGTGGGGTGCACCGGTTCTATTTGTAAAGAAGAAAGATGGCAAAATGAGGATGTGCATTGATTACAGACAGTTGAACAAGGTGACAGTGAAGAACAAGTATCCACTACCTCGTATTGATGATTTATTTGACCAGCTCCAGGGGGCAAGGGTATTTTCGAAGATTGATCTCCGTTCAGGCTATCACCAGCTGAAGATCAGGGATTCGGATATTATGAAGACCGCCTTCAGGACTAGATATGGGCACTATGAATTCCTGGTTATGTCTTTTGGGCTGACTAATGCCCCCGCCGCGTTCATGCACTTGATGAACAGCGTATTTCGGCCGTATCTGGATTCATTTGTTATCGTTTTTATTGATGATATCTTGGTGTACTCGCGTAGCCAGGAGGAGCATGCTCAGCACTTGAGAGTGGTGTTACAGAGGTTGAGGGAGGAGAAGCTTTATGCAAAGTTCTCCAAATGTGAGTTTTTGCTTGAGTCTGTAGCTTTTCTGGGACACGTGGTGTCCAGTGATGGTATTCAAGTTGATCCAAAGAAGGTAGAGGCAGTACAGAGTTGGCCCAGACCGTCCTCAGCCACGGAGATTCGAAGTTTCCTCAGTTTGGCAGGTTATTATCGCCAGTTTGTCCAGGGTTTTTCCTCTATTGCTTCGCCCTTGACTAAGTTGACGCAGAAAGTTGCACCATTTGTATGGTCGGACGAGTGCGAGGAGAGCTTTCAGAAGCTCAAGATAGCTTTGACCACAGCTCCAGTGTTAGTTTTTCCATCAGCCTCAGGTTCTTACACTGTGTATTGTGATGCTTCGAGAGTTGGGATCGGATGTGTGTTGATGCAGGAGGGTAGAGTCATTGCATATGCTTCTCGTCAGTTGAAGCCTCATGAGCAGAACTACCCCGTACATGATTTGGAGTTGGCTGCTATAGTTCATGCGTTGAAGATTTGGAGGCACTACTTATATGGCGTATCTTGTGAGGTATATACTGATCATCGCAGCCTTCAGCATTTGTTCAAACAGAAGGATCTTAATTTGAGGCAGCGGAGGTGGCTTGAGTTACTCAAGGACTATGATATTACCATTTTGTATCATCCGGGGAAGGCCAACGTAGTGGCCGATGCGTTAAGCCGGAAGGCGGTCAGTATGGGTAGCTTGGCATACATTCCAGTTAGGGAGAGGCCCTTTGCAGTTGATGTTCAGGCTTTGGCCAATCGGATGGTGAGGTTAGATATTTCGGAGCCTAGTCGGGTGTTGGCTTTGTAGTTTCTCGGTCTTCCTTATATGACCGCATAAGAGAGCACCAGTATGATGATCCACATTTGCTTGTCCTTAAGGACAGGGTTCAGCACGATGACGCCAGAGATGTGACTATTGATGATGATGGCGTGATGAGGATGCAAGGCCGGATTTGCGTGCCCAATGTGGATGGGCTTCGGGAGTTGATATTAGAGGAGGCCCACAGCTCGTGGTATTCCATTCATCCGGGTGCCGCGAAGATGTATCAGGATCTGAGACAGCACTACTGGAGGAGGAGAATGAAGAAAGATATAGTGAGTTATGTAGCTCGGTGTCTCAACTGTCAGCAGGTCAAATACGAGCATCAGAGACCCGGTGGTGTACTTCAGCGGATAGATATTCCCGAGTGGAAGTGGGAGAGGATTACTATGGATTTTGTGAGTGGTCTCCCTCGTACCTCAAAGAAGTTTGATTCGATTTGGGTGATTGTAGATCGGCTGACCAAGTCCGCGCACTTCATTCCGGTGTGTACTACCTATTCTTCGGAGCGGTTGGCAGAGATTTTCATCCGGGAGATTGTTAAGTTGCATGGGGTCGTGACACCGGCCCTTGTCCGGTTTAATTTAGATATTTTGTACATAACTCGTACCTTCTTTCTCATTTTTCAATTAATGAGAATCAGTCTTTTATTTAGCTCATGTCTCAACATCGGTTCTCTCTCCTTGTCTTAGAGACTAGGGTTTTCTTCTCTTCCAATCTCTATTTCATGGCTGTATTTTAGCTTAACATGGTATCAGAGCGGAGATCCGCGTAGCTCTCGGTGTCTTCTGTCGATTCAACGGTTCAATTTTTTGATTTGGTCGAGTTTCATTTGTCGACGACTGTCTGTTCGTGTTTTTTTTTGGGGATGATATTGGGGTTTCTTTTAGAAAATCACTACAATTTCTCTCCTTGGATTAGATAAAGCAAAACTGGTAATATCTTCCAATTCCTCAAGATTTCTCTTCGTTATCATAAGTTCTATGCCATAGCTTGAGAAAATTTGATGTTATCTCTTGTTTTGCAAATTGTATCTGACATCGATATTAGATGCATGTATATTGTAACGACCCGGCCAGTCGTCTCATGAGTTACTGCTCCATTTCCCCATTTTTGCTTCTTTATGCTTCGTTATCTGTTTTTTATGTGACCGAGTTGATTAGTTTGTGTTCGGAGAGGATTTGGTAAGATATGAGACACTTAGTCTCGTTTAAGAAGGGTTAAGTTAGAAAAGTCAACCGGATGTTGACTTATGTGATAGAGGGCTCAGATGTGAGTTTCGATGATTTGGTTATCTTCGGGAGGTGATTTATGACTTAGGAGCGTAAGCGGAATTGGTTTTGGAGGTCCGGAGTAGAATTAGGCTTGAATTGGCGAAGTTGAGATTTTGGCGATTTTTGGTTGATAGGTGAGATTTTGATATAAAGGTCGGAATGGAATTCCGAGAGTTGCAGTAGCTTCGTTATGTCATTTGGGATGTGTGTGCAAAATTTCAGGTCATTCGGATGTGGTTTGGTTGGGTTTTTGATCGAAAGCATATTTTGGAAGTTTTTAGAAAAACTTAGGCTTGAATTCGATGTGAATTGGTGGATTTGATGTTGTTTGAGGTATTTTGATGATCGGAGCAAGTTTGAATAAGGTTCTAGGTTGTGTTGGTGGTTTTGGTTGAGGTCCCGGGGACCTCGGGTGAGTTTCGGGTGGTCAATCGGACCATTCTTGGTGTTTGAAAGTTGCAGATTTTGGGAAGATGTTGCAGAGATTATCTCTTCGCGTTTGCGTGAGGAGCCTCGCGTTCGCGAAGAAGTAAGGGAGGAAGGTCAGGATTTAGCCTTCACGATTGCGAGATGGGCTTCGCATTCGCGGAAGGCTGAGGATCAGTGCATCGCGTTCGCGAGTGATGGGTACGCGATCGCGAAGAAGAGTGTGAGTCAGATGGGTCCAAGGTATTTTGTGCATCGCGTTCGCGTAAGGGCTGTCGCGTTCGCGTAGGTGTGGGGAGCGGAAGCATCGCATTTGCAAGGTCTGTGTCGCGTTTGCGTAGTGTATTGTGGAGGTCTTGGAAATTTGCTCTTCGCAATGCGAGGCTTGTGCCGCGATCGCGATGAAGGAACGGGCAGAGCTGGACAGAATGTTTTAAGTCATTTCATTCGCGATTTTGGGGCTCATTTCCCCCATTGTTGATCATTTTGAGAGCTTTTTTAAGGAAATTAAAGAGAGATTCAAGGAGAAACGTTTGGAGGTAAGAATTTCGGACCTAAAACTCGATTCTATTGTGAAATCCACCTAGGAATTCATGGAAACTTAAGCTAAAAATGGAAGAAACTAGGGCTTGGGATTTTGAATCTTGGATTGGGGATTTGGAGGACCATTTGGGGTCGGATTTGAGAACTTTTTATATGTATGAACTCGTGGCGAGATAAGGAACCCGTTGATGTGAAAATTTTTGAGTTTTGAGAAGTGGGCCCGGGGCTCGGGTTTTGCTAATTTCGGGATTTTTGATATTTTTCGATTGTTTTCGCTTGGGCTTTGTTCCCTTAGCATATTGTGACGTATTCTTTCTGATTTTGGATAGATTCGACGCGCGTGGAGGCCGATTCGAGGGGCAAAGGCGTCGCAAGCTAGAGGTTTAGCCGGTTCGAGGTGAGTAATGATTTTAAATGATGTTCTGAGGGTTTGAAACCCTGGATTGCACATGGTAGTGCTATATTGAGGTGAGACACGCGCTCGAAGATGAGCGTGGGGTCGTTTACTATTGGGGATTGCGACTTGGTCCGTCCCGATTGATGATTTTTTCCGCGTGTTTGACTGAAACTTATTTGTTAACATCATGACTTGGGCTGATTGCCATATTTGGACTTCGTGCCAACTATTTGAACCCTTCGGGGAGTTTTATCACTATTTCCTCATTGTATTGACTTATTACTTGAACTCAGTCATGCTGTTTTCCACTGTTTTACAACTCACCCACTTTTACTCAGTTTTGGGACTTAAATGATATTTTCAAATGATGTTTTGGGCTGAGAACTATTGTTTTACTAATGCCTGAGGGGATTGTGATGATTTTCGGACTGAGTGCGGCCGAGGGCCAGATGTGAGGATACACTGGGGATATGAGGTCGAGGGCCTGAGATACATATATATGCCACGAGGTGGCCTGAGTGATGTGAGGCCGAAAGCCGAGATTTGATGCCATGAGATGGCTTGATATTGCGCTAGGGCCGTAAGGGGCCCCTCCCGGAGTCTGTACACCCCCAGTGAGCGCGGGTACCCATTGTGATCTGAGAGTGAGCCCGAGGGGCTGATGTTGTTCTGAGAGTGAGCTCGAGGGGCTGGTACTGTTTTGAGTTGTTGCCCGAGGGGCGGATATCTATTTGTTATTCACCTGCCAAATCACTTGCTTTACTTGTTGATAAAGGGATTTTACTTGATATTTTACTGATTTACTATTTTTAAGTGATTTTACTGCTTCGGTATAGAATGCTTTGTGTTTTCACGTGTTTTCTTGCTTTCAGCCATTATTTATATTTATTACTCACTGGTTCGGAGTACTCACATTACTCCCTGCACCGTGTGTGCAGATTCAGACGTAGCAGGTCCCGCTCCCGAGTGCTGACTCAGCCCAGCTTCAGGCGGATCTTTGAGGAGACTTTAGGTAGCTACTGGCGTTCGCAGCCTGGAGCTCCTCTCTATCTATGTCTTTACTTTCTATTCTAGCATTGAGACTCTGTAGTTACATTTGAGAATCCATTATCTTAGACGCTCGTGACTTGTGACACCCCGATTAGGGCTGTGTCGGGTTAGTTTTTCCACTATTGTTATCTTTAATTCTGTGAACTATTGCTATTAAATCATGTTTTAAAACTGTCTTAAGTTAATTAACTGCTTAAAGAGATGTATTGTGTTGGTCTGGCTGGCCTTGTCTTCACGAGAGGCGCCATCACGATCGGGTTCGGGGTTAGGGTTGCGACATATATCCTTTCAATTACTTGTTGTGAGAATCTTTTAATTGCTAGTTGAACCATAGGCGTGGTTGATAAAATGAGTACTGACGCGGCCACAACCTCCTCACCTGTAGATTCCACCATTAGTCACTCAATTGACTCTTTCCATCCTTTATGTGTACATCCATCTGATAACTCAGGAAGTTTACTTATACCAGTACCCTTCAATGTAACTGCTTATGTATCCTGGAAGAAAAATGTTCTTATTACACTGTCTACAAAGAACAAGGCTGGGATGATCAATGGAAGAATCTCCTAGCCATCATCCGATTCCCCTCTCTATGACCACTGGGTGAGATGCAACAACATGGTGTTTGCATGGTCAAGCAATTCTTTGTCTAAAGAAATTGCTGACAGTGTCCTACATTGTGACACTACAAGGGAAATTTGGAGAGATATAGAGGAGAGGTATGGGCAGTCTAATGCCAGTAGGCACTATCAAATTCAGAGAGAGATGCTGGTTTATCTCAAGGGTATTGTGATATTTCTAGTTACTACACAAAACTTAGGAAGTTGTGGGATGAGCTGAAAACTGCCTCTTTTGGTCCATCTTGCACATGTGGGGCTGAACCACAATGCAGTGAAGGGCAGAAACTGATCCACTTCCTAACTAGGCTCAATGACACCTACTCTAATGTCAGAAGCAACATCTTGATGATGACTCCTGTGTCAACTCTAGGAAAGGCCTATTCTATGCTCCTTAATGATGAAAATCAAAGAGAACTTCAATCATCAGGGGCCAACTTCCTCTAAGAGTCTACCTCCTTTTCCGTCAAGACCTCTCCTACTCCAACCTACCGCTCTTTCTTAGCTCAACAACATTAACAAAGCCTACACTCAGAGGGTCAATTAAGACAACAAGAGGGTGACTAGTGTTTGCAACTATTGTAAGAAGCCTGGACATTCAGTCGACAAGTGTTACAGACTGCATGGATTTTGAGTGGACTTCAAATTCACTAAAGGAAAGAAGTCTGCAGCTTGTGCTCAAGTTGATGAACTTAGGATAGACTCTTCATCCTCCTTTGAAGGTACAACACCTGCTCCTGCTCATGTATTCACCAAGGAGTAATACCAATACTTGATGAATCTCTTCCAACAATCTCACCTGACCATATTAATCTAGGAGGCTCCCACTAGCAATGCTGCCATGGGTACTTCTACAGGTGTGTTCTGCAGCCTTGCTGTATATTCTGTTGCCTTGTGTTGTGCTTCAGATTTAAAAGTAAATACTTGGATTCTAGATTCAGGAGCGACAAATCATATTATAGCTCACAAAGATCTCTTGCAAAACATTCAACCTTTACCCATTCATTTTCTAGTAACACTCCCAAATGGTTATAAAGTAAAGTAACATGCACTGGTTCTCTAAATATTTATGCTAATTTTACTTTGTCTAATGTACTTCTAGTTCCTTCTTTTCAGTTCAATCTCATCTCCGTTCCTCAATTAGTTTCTCAATTAAGTTATACAGCCTTCGTTACCAAATTTTCTTGTTTCATGCAGGGCCTTTCTCTAAAGAGGCCATTGAAAATTGGTAGAGCACCAAATGGGTTGTATGTCATTCACTCATCTTTTTCTTAACTTGATATATCTGTAAATACCATTTCAGTAACTACTTCTTTACCCAGATGTGATTACAATGCTTGCACTACCTCTTGTAACCATGTTACTTCAAGCAATAAAGCTGACTTCTTTTGGCATCAAAGATTAGCACATACGCCTTTTTCGAAAATGAAAACCATTTCTTTTTTGTCTATGAACTGTCTTCTAAGCAATCTTTTATATGTTTTGTATGTCCTTTAGCTAGACAATAAAGACTCCCCTTTCTAGATAGTTCCATTAAATCTACTCATCTATTTCAACTTATTCATGTTGACTTGTGGGGTCCCTATCATACTAGAACATATCATGGATCCAAATACTTTTTATTCATTGTGGATGACTATTCTAGAGTCACCTGGACTTATTTGCTTTCTTGTAAAAGCAATGCCATCAATCTTATTAAAGCATTTGTCTTTATAATCAAAACCCACTTTCACACTTCTGTTCAAACACTTAGATCAAACAATGCCTTTGAACTTGGTTCAAGTTCTCAGGCTGCTTCCTTCTTGGCTGAATCTGACATCATCTATCAAACCACTCTCCTCACACTCCACAGCAGAATGGGGTGGTTGAAAGGAAACATAAACATCTCTTAGAAATTTCTAGGGGCTTTACTTTTTCAGTCCAAACTCTCTATCAAGTACTAGGGAGACTGTGTCTTAATAGCTACCTATCTCATTAATAGGTTCCGTTACCCTGTTTATTCAGAATATATCTTCCTATGAGAAGTTGCATGGTCATCCTCTCATTTATAATCATTTGAGAATCTTTAGTTGTTTGTGTTATGCCACTTTACCCAAGATAAAGAGAGACAAATTTCAACCTAGAGCTTCTCCATGTGTATTTCTTGTGTACCCCTTGGGCAAGAAGGATTATAAACTTTTGAACTTAGAAAATCGTTCCATTTTCTTTTCTAGGGATGTTACTTTTCATAAGCACATCTTTCCCTACCACTCTTGTACTCTCTCTTATGTCCCTCCTTCTTATTCAGTGTCTACCCCAACTCCAGCCTTCTTTGAAGATTCTCCACTTCCTGTTTCTACTCCTCCTTCTGACCATTCTCCACCTACTCCTCCTTCTGACCATCCTTCTTCACCTTCTTTCCTTACTTCTTCTCCTCATCCTCCTACTAAAGTACCTTCTTTTCCTTCAGATTCTGCACCTTCTTCAGCTCCTGCCCTCTCAGACATTCCACTAGAGTCATTAATCCTCTCACCTATCTTAAAGATTACATCTGCACTTCTGCTAGCTCTGCTGCTCCTTCCAGACTTTCTCCACCCGTTTTTCCTTTCCATGAACCTCAGCATTTTCAGCAAACTGCCCCTCACCCTGCATGGCAAGATGCTATGCTCAAGGAATTTCAGGCCTTGGATGCCAATCACACTTGGGATATTGTACCTTCACCACCTAGCAAGAATGTTATACCTTGCAAGTGGGTGTACAAAGTCAAACAGAGGAGTGATGGGTCCACTGAAAGATATAAAGCCAGACTAGTCATCAGAGGTGATTCCCAATAGGAAGGCATTGACAATACTGAAACTTTCAGTCTTGTGGTCAAAATCACTACCATCAAATGTCTCCTCACCCTTGCTATCATACATAACTGGGCTGTTCATCAATTAGATGTTAACAATGCATTTTTGCATGGTAACCTTCATGAAGAAGTCTACATGAAGAACCCCTTGGGCCTCACTGTCACTACCACCTCTTCTGATCCTCCTTTGGCCTGTAGATTGAGAAAAACTCTTTATGGCCTTAAACAGTCCTCAAAGCAGTGGTTTGCCAAGCTTTCTGCTTCTCCTATTTCCATAGGGTATTCCCCGAGCAAGAATGACTCATCTCTGTTCTCTAAGGTGTCTACCTCCTTATTATTCTTTTGGCAGACTATGTAGATGATATTCTCCTGGATGGGAATGATTATGATGAAATGGCTGCCCTGAAATCATTTCTGGATCAGCAGTTTAAAATAAAAGATCTTGGTTCTGTACACTACTTTCTTGGTCTTGAGGCCACCAAAGTCCATCAAGGCTATGTTGTCAATCAGTACAAGTACACCAGGGATCTCCTCTAAGAATTTCACTGTCTTGATGTGAAGCCTGTTCTTACTCCAATTGATTCTCATGACAAACTCTCCCCTGATGTTGGGGATCCTCTGATCCCTCATTGTATAGGAGGCTCATTGGCAAGCTGAATTTTCTCCAACACACCAGGCCAGATATCTCCTTCTCAGTACAACATCTCAGTTAGTTCTTGGTATCTCCTAAGGTGCCTCATATGTTGGTTGCTCTACATGTCCTTAGGTATCTTCTCAATGCTTCTTCTCAGGGTATTCTGCTCAACAACACAACTGATTTTTCATTATAGGCCTACTCTGATTCAGATTGGGTTGCTTGCCCCATCTCCAGGAAATCCATGATTGGGTATTATATTGTTCTTGGGGGTTCTCCTATTTCTTGGAAATCCAAGAAGTAGCAGACTGTTTCATTATCTTCTGCTGAGGCCGAATATCGAGCCCTCAGGAAGGTTGTTGCTGAGGTTACCTGGCTGGTTCGTTTACTTTGGACATGGGCTTGGTAATCTCTTCTCCTGTCCCCGTGTGTTGTGATAGTCAGGCTGCAATTCATATTGCTAAAAATCCTGTATTTCACGAGGGCACCAACACATATAGAGGTTGATTGTCATTATGTTCGTGATGTTCTTTTTACTAGTTTAATCTCCCTTCAACCTATCTCCACTACTCACCAACTTGCTGATGTTTTGACTAAAGCCTTGACATGTGTCCCTCATCACAGGCTGTTGTCCAAGCTGGGTGTGTTCCCATCCTCCAGCTTGAGGGGGTGATGGAGTTCAATTACCAAGCGCAGAAAGACCATATCCAGGATGACTTTCTCATATTGGGCCTACCGGTAATTGGGCCTCATTTTTCATTTAGGGACCTGACCCTTATCCGGTTTAATTTAGATATTTTGTATATAACTCGAACCTTCTTTCTCATTTTTCAAGTAATGAGAATCAGTCTTTTATTTAGCTCATGTCTCAACATCGGTTCTCTCTCCTTATCTTAGAGACTAGGGTTTTCTCCTCTTCCAATCTCTATTTTCATGGCTGCATCTTAGCTTAACACTATATACTCCTCTCTAATTGTTCAGAAATAAATAATTGGATGGTCCAATGTTTGGAATCAAACAGGAAGTTAACTGCTTGACATTTG
The DNA here is from genome assembly GCF_001879085.1 of Nicotiana attenuata. Classification (NCBI taxonomy): domain Eukaryota; kingdom Viridiplantae; phylum Streptophyta; class Magnoliopsida; order Solanales; family Solanaceae; genus Nicotiana; species Nicotiana attenuata. The sequence continues at coordinate 245,083 of NW_017671708.1, read as the reverse complement.
ATGGTCCAGAATTCCTTTTACAAACATCAAAGCAGGTTGTCCATAAGGTCGGGAAAGTATTAGGTATATTAGAAGGTTTACAGTCAATCCAGGAAAAGTTCAATTAGATGGTTCAGCGGTGTCTAGTCAGTTTAACTCTCTTGTTAAGATTAACTGAAATGGAAGCCTTCCCTTTGATCTGTTGATTTATTCATCTGAGCCAGCTGATAGAAAACAGTGAAGAATTTCAGGATTATTAAATTGTTGAATAGCTCTATTTTTCCCTTCCCATGCTTCGGCCCACTGAGAGGGTGCAGCAATTTTGTATTTTGGCCCTTCAAAATTGGGCTTTTCCCTGCTGAAGTAGACCAAAGAGAGAGAAGAAAGAATAGTGTTTGGGCCTAAAAAGTGTATAAAATTTGTATAATTTTTATACATAACATATATATATATATATATAAAGTCAAATACTTTTGGACGTCTTAAAATGAAGAAAGTACCATATAAGTTAAAAATAATGAAAGTAAAATAGTTAATGAACCAATAAGCCAACTCTGAAGAGTTGCTCCTAATGTAATTGATGAACAACCCATACTTCATCATTGTTAAAAGGCCCCACCACCTCGTATCATTGGACATATACTCCGAGCAAAGAAGGGACCACCTGTGCAAACACATGGTACGAACATCAGTTTCCGGAATTATGAATGCCCAAAATACAGAGAAATTAATGCAGTATGGAAAACAACGTTTCGGCACTTAATTAATCGCCTTGAATAGAAAGGATTACAATTTGCTCTTCCTATACTTGGGTTCCATTTATGTGGTCATTTTGATGAGTACTAAGTTATGCAGACACTTAAAGATTCATGTTTAACTCAAATATATTGAGGGGTCATTTGGTACAACGGTGGAATAACTTATGGGGCCGTTTGGTACACGGTTTAAACTATCCCCGATTATAATTCAATGGTTATAATCGCTGGACTAGTTTATGCCACCTGGTAGAAGGAATAAAATAATCTCAAGTTTGATGGGGGGTAAGGTGATATATTCAGAATTAAATCTAAGGTTAAATTTATACTATTGTAGATTGACGCCTTGACAGTATAAACCATCAACCAAACACAATATAAATTTAATCTCACACTTAATCCCAGCTTGACTAATTTTGAGGACTCTTTTCGGATAAAAAAAGGATATTACAAGGTTCAAAATTAATAATTACATAACACATTTGCACTAAAGAGTTTTTCTCTGTTGGTATGTCTCATTATTTTGATCCATAATTTACTCTAATTTGATATATATGTGGTGACATTTACACAGTTATAAAAGCTACTACTCCTTGTGATAATTGTATTCAATGAATTTATACAAGCCATTAATGCGAGGACCACAAGCATTAATTTACCATTCTTGTGATAGAATCTCCTGAGCCATGTTAATTAGCGGTAAGATTTACTTGTGCTTAACTTCAGTATGTCAACTTAAAATGAAAACATAAAAAGTAAAAAAGGCAAGAGTACACAAACTAAATCTCGTTTAAGCAAAATGTTTTGAATTCCGAAATGATGTGTACTAGTTTTTGCTATTAATTAACTTGATATGGACAAGCAGACATTCCCACAATATATTCAAATGGCATTATTAATTTGCCTTATCAAATCTGATGAATTAAAATTCTAAAAACTTTCTATGTTAAACTAAACTCTTAAATTCTTTCTACGTTAAAGTAAACGGAGTGCAAGTTTCACATTGCATCTAAGTGCATAGAGTAGCAATTATTTTATTTCTTTTTTAACTTTGTGACTTTATGACATCCTGAACTTAATTCTTCCATCAGTTGAAACAATGTATTTTGCTAGATGTATTTAAATCCTTTGATTTCGAAAGTGGACATGAATCTAGAAATTAAAAAATGAATTTGTAGAAGTTAATTTTAGATTTATTCGTGTATTTATTAAATTCAATTTTTTGATAACCTAAAATCATATTTCATTCTTGATTTGACAGATATATACATGCAATTTGATATCTCCGATTTTGTGAATTCATGAATTATATTAGATGACATTTTAAGTATTTCAAGAAACTTAGCGGAGTAATAAATAGGGCTGATTTCCTTAATTTGGAAATCAGAAAAGAAACTTCAATGGAAGAAAAAATATATGAGAGACGCATTGATCACAAGGTGGAATCCTGGATTCAAGAAGAAACGTCTTTTTTTTTTTTGCTAAACGGAGAACTTCATTAATACTAAAACAGTCGAGTTACAGAGTTTGGCACTAAACACAGTGTTCGAGTTTCAGTTACATCAAAATGTAAATGCGGGGAAATAAAGGGTGGGGGGTGGTCAAAAAGTTGAACATGCTGAAGAGTAGATTGACTGAGCGATCTCCCATATTTTACCAAAGCATCTGCCACTGTGTTACCCTCCCGATACGTGTGGAGAAGCTGTTGTACCTGAAGCTCATATAGTATCAACCTGCATGCACGAATTAGATGTGAGTATTTGGGAGCGTCCTAATCACTAACACTACTAGAATTCCTGTAAAAAGCGACCAAAGAATAGCGACCAAAAAGTTGGTCGCCAAACTGCCGAAAATAATAAAAAAAATATTTGAAATACTTTAGCGACCATAGTTGGTCCTATTTGACCGCAAATTTAGTCAAACTGTTGACTGGACTGGTCAGACTTGCTTGGTCAAAGATATACTGAGATTAGCGACCAATGTTGGTCGCTAAAGTGGGACCCACATAAATTTTTTTAATAATTTTATTATTATTTTATAAAACTTATAAAATATAAATATATATAATTTAAAACTTGCAACCAAAGTTGGTCGCTAACTGAAGGATAAGTTGATAGCGACCAACATTGATCGCTAACATGGGACCCAGTTATAATATTTTAATAAATATATATTTATTTAAAATAAATTATAAAATATAAATAAATATAATTCAAAATTTAGCGACCAACGTTGGTCGCTTAATGAAATAGAGACCAACGTTGGTCGCCAAGGTGGGACCCAGTTCTAACATTTAATAATTTTTATTATTAATTTAAATATTATATAAAATATAAATAAATCTGATTAAAATTTAGTGACCAAATTTGGTCGCTAAATTAAATTCATGTACAGTTAGTGACCAAATTTGGTCGCTAAATTAAATTCATTTACAGTTAGCGACCAAAGTTGGTCTCTATATGGTCAAAATTAAAAATCACTTTTGTATTTACTATGTAAATAATATAAATGTAAGTCGTTAATACTTTTGTAATACAAGGGATGAATAGTACTACGAAGCGGGCGTGTGTGTCTATATATATAATATATATATATACTTACGCTATATTATGCACTAAGTATAAGTGTATTAGGTAATACCGTATCGAATATAGCTCATATATATATATAATATATGTACTTGCGCTATACTATGCACTAAGTATAAGTGTATTAGGTAATAC